>NC_080381.1:76675621-76954970 GCF_014773155.1 Arachis stenosperma
TATGATTGATCAACATGTGAGATAAACTCCATTTTAATTAAAAAATATTGTATCAAACACAACCACCAAGAGAAATTGAAATTCCTTGTGTCACAACTAAAGAATTCTTAGTGAGGCATGGTGGACGAAATTGTGATCCTCAAAGTTGGTCTCTTTGTACTTGTATGAAATTTAAATAATGGCTCTATCAAAAATACCCCAAAGAGATCATGGTATGATGAATTGGGATCTTAATAATCCCTGGTAATGGCACGTGTGATCACAACTCCGTTCAACTAACCAGCAAGTGCACTGGGTCGTCCAAGTAATACCTTACGTGAGTAAGGGTCGATCCTACGGAGATTGTTGGTATGAAGCAAGCTATGGTCACCTTGTAAATCTCAGTTAAGCAGATTAAGTTGGTTTATGATATGCTCGAAAATTAATAATAAACAGAAAATAAAATAGGATAGAAATACTTATGTAAATCAAAAGTGGGAATTTTAGATAGGCGTATGGAGATGCTGTGCTCCTCTTGAATCTCTACTTTCTTATTACATTCATCCAATACTTCTTACTCCTTTCCATGGCAAGCTATATGTAGGGCATCACCATTGTCAATGGCTACATCCCATCCTCTCAGTGAAAATGGTCCTATGCTCTGTCACAGCACGGCTAATCATCTGTCGGTTCTCAATCAGGTTGGAATAGAATCCCTTGATTCTTTTGCGTCTGTCACTAACGCCCAGCTTTCAGGAGTTTGAAGCTCGTCACAGTCATTCAATCCCGGAATCCTACTCAGAATACCACAGACAAGGTTTAGACTTTCCGGATTCTCATGAATGCCGTCATCAATTCTAGCTTATACCACGAGGATTCTGATTAAGGAATCCAAGAGATATGCGCCCGGCCTAAGGTAGAACGGAAGTGGTTGTCAGTCACGTGCGTTCATAGGTGAGAATGATGATGAGTGTCACGGATCATCACATTCATCAAGTTGAAGTGCAACGAATATCTTAGAATAGGAATAAAAGAGAATTGAATAGGAAATAATAGTAATTGTATTGAAACTTGAGGTACAGCAGAGCTCCACACCCTTAATCTATGGTGTGTAGAAACTCCACCGTTGAAAATACATAAGTGAAAGTTTCAGGCATGGCCGAATGGCCAGCCCCCAAAACGTGATCAATGGCTTCCTAAGATGAAGAATAAAACAAAACTGAGACCAAAGATGTAACGTGGTCAAAAGACGACTAATACACTAGTAAAAAGTTCTATTTATAATAAACAAGCTACTAGGGTTTACAGAAGTAAGTAATTGATGCATAAATCCACTTCCGGGGCCCACTTGGTGTATGTTTGGGCTGAGCTTGATCTATCCACGAGCTGAGGCTTTTATTGGAGTTGAACGCCAAGTTGTAACGTGTTTTGGGCGTTCAACTCCGGGTTGTGACATGTTTCTGGCGTTTTACTCCAGACAACAACATGGAACAAGCGTTGAGCGCCAGTTTATGTCATCAATTCCCAAATAAAGTATGGACTATTATATATTGCTGGAAAGCTCTGGATGTCTAATTTCCAACGCCATTAAGAGCTCGCCATTTGGAGTTCAGTAGCTCCAGAAAATTCATTTTGAGTGCAGGGAGGTCAGATTCCAACAGCATCAGCAGTCCTTTGTCAGCCTCCTATCAGAGTTTTGCTCAAGTCCTTCAATTTCAGCCAGAAATTACCTGAAATCACAGAAAAACACACAAACTCATAGTAAAGTACAGAAATGTGAATTTAACATAAAAACTAATGAAAACATCCCTAAAAGTAGCTAGATCATACTAAAAACTACCTAAAAACAATGCCAAAAAGCATATAAATTATCCGCTCATCACAACACCAAACTTAAATTGTTGCTTGTCCCCAAGCAACTGAAAATCAAATAGGATAAAAAGAAGAGAATATACTATAAATTCTAAAATATCAATGAATATTAATTCTAATTAGATGAGCGGGAATTGTAGCTTTTTGCTTCTGAACAGTTTTGGCATCTCACTTTTTCCTTTGAAGCTCAGAATGATTGGCATCTCTAGGAACTTAGAATTTCAGATAGTGTTATTGATTCTCCTAGTTAAGTTTGTTAATTCTTGAACACAGCTACTTTTATGAGTCTTGGCCGTGGCCCTAAGCATTTTGTTTTCCAGTATTACCACCGGATACATAAATGCAACAGACACATGACAGGGTGAACCTTTTCATATTGTGACTCAGCTTTGCTAGAGTCCCCAGTTAGAGGTGTCCAGAGCTCTTAAGCACACTCTTTTTGCTTTGGATCACGACTTTAACCACTTAGTCTCAAGCTTTTCACTTGGACCTGCATGCCACAAGCACATGGTTAGGGACAGCTTGAATTAGCCGCTTAGGCCTGGATTTTATTTCCTTGGGCCCTCCTGATGAGCGGATAATTTGTACCCTTTTTGGCATTGTTTTTAGTATGTTTTTAGTATGATTTAGTTAGTTTTTAGTATATTTTTATTAGTTTTTAGTTAAAATTCACTTTTCTGGACTTTACTATGAGTTTGTGTGTTTTTCTGTGATTTCAGGTATTTTCTGACTGAAATTGAAGGTTCTGAGCAAAAATCTGATTCAGAGACTGAAAAGGACTGCAGATGCTGTTGGATTTTGACCTCCCTGCACTCGAAGTGGATTTTCTGGAGCTACAGAAGCCCAATTGGCACGCTCTCAACGGCGTTGGAAAGTAGACATTCTGGGCTTTCCAGCAATATATGATAGTCCATACTTTGCCCAAGATTTGATAGCCCAAACCGGCGTTCAAAGTCACCCTCAGAAATTCCAGTGTTAAACGCCGGAACTGGCACCTAAATGGGAGTTAAACGCCCAAACTGGCATAAAAGCTGGCGTTTAACTCCAAGGAGAGTCTCTACACGAAATTGCTTCATTGCTCAGCCCAAGCACACACCAAGTGGGCCCGGAAGTGGATTTTTATGTCATTTACTCATCTCTGTACACCCTAGGCTACTAGTTCTCTATAAGTAGGACCTTTTACTATTGTATTTGACATCTTTTGATCACTTTAGATCTCTAGATCATCTTTGGACATCTAGTTCTTAGATCATTGGGAGGCTGGCCATTCGGCCATGCCTAGACCCTGTTCTTATGTATTTTCAACGGTGGAGTTTCTACACACCATAGATTAAGGTGTGGAGCTCTGCTGTACCTCGAGTATTAATGCAATTACTATTGTTCTTCTATTCAATTCCGCTTGTTCTTTGTCCAAGATATCACTTGTTCTTCAACTTGATGAATGTGATGATCCGTGACACTCATCATCATTCTCACTCATGAACAAAGTGACTGACAACCACTTCTGTTCTACAAGCAACCAAGGCTCTAGTGTTTATCTCTTGGATTCCTGATACACGATGCATGGTTGATCGTCTGACAACCGAGTGCTCGCCTGACAAACGAGCCAGCCATTCTGTGAGATCAGAGTCTTCGTGGTATAGGCGAGAACTGATGGCGGCATTCAAGAGAATCCGGAAGGTCTAACCTTGTCTGTGGTATTCTGAGTAGGATTCAATGATTGAATGACTGTGACGTGCTTCAAACTCCTAGCAGGCGGGGCGTTAGTGACAGACGCAAAAGAATCACTGGATTCTATTCCGGCCTGACCGAGAACCGACAGCTGATTAGCCATATGCTGTGACAGAGCATAGGAACATTTTCACTGAGAGGATGGGAGGTAGCCACTGACAACGGTGAAACCCTACATAAGCTTGCCATGGAAAGGAGTAAGAAGGATTGGATGAAGACAGTAGGAAAGCAGAGAGACGGAAGGGAAGGCATCTTCATACGCTTATCTGAAGTTCCTACCAATGAATTACATAAGTATCTCTATCTTTATCTTTATGCTTTATGCGTTTATCACCTATACCCATTTGAGTCTGCCTGACTAAGATTTACAAGGTGACCATAGCTTGCTTCATACCAACAATCTCCGTGGGATCGACCCTTACTCGCGTAAGGTTTATTACTTGGACGACCCAGTGCACTTGCTGGTTAGTTGTGCGAAGTTGTGTTTATGCCAAGGTATTGAGCACCAAGTTTTTGGGGTTCATTACCGGGGATTATGAGAGTTGTGAAAAGTATTGTTCACAATTTCGCGCACCATGTTTTTAGCTCTTGAGTGCAATGTCCTGCTGAAGCTTGGCTAGCCATGTCTAATTCCTTTAGACTGAAGCTTTAGACTAACATTGCATGATTCCTGGAATTCTCATTAAGAATTTTGATACCTTTATTTTCTTTTCCATATAATTTTCGAAAAAGCACAAAAAAAAATTTACAAAATCATAAAAACCAAAAATATTTCATGTTTCTTGTTTGAGTCTAGTGTCTGATTTTAAGTTTGGTGTCTTGCATGTATTGTTTATTTGATCTTGGTTCTATTTCAAGTCAATAGTACAGGGAACTGAAGATTCAGAACATGCAGCAGAGGAATTACACAGAAAGAGCTGGGCGTTCAAAACGCCCAGTGAAGAAGGACAGACTGGCGTTTAAACGCCAGCCAGGGTACCTGGTTGGGCGTTTAACGCCCAAAAAGGTAGCATTTTGGGCGTTAAACGCCAGAATGGATACCATTCTGGGCGTTTAACGCCAGGATGGCACAAGGGGGAAGATTTTGTTTTCAAACCAATTTTTTTCCAAGTTTTCAAAGTTTTTCAAAATCAAATCTTTTTCAAATCATATCTTTTCAATCAAATGTTTTCAAAATCAATTTCTTTCTTTTTTTAAGATACTTACTAACAATTAATGATTTGATTGAATATCTCAAGTATATTGCCTTTTCTGTTGAGAAAGGTTTAATGTTTGAATCATATCTTTTCTTGTTAGGCAAGTCATTAATTTTTAAAATCATATCTTTTAAAAATTGTTTTCAAATCATATCTTTTCAATCATATCTTTTTAATCACATCTTTTTCAAAATAGTTTTCAATCAAATCTTTTTCATTTCTAATTTCAAATCTTTTTCAAAAATCACTTGATTCCTTTTCCACTTTGAGTTTTCGAAAATTATCAATCAATTTTTCAAAATGTTTTAAAAAAAAAAACTTTTTAATTAATTTTCAAAAATTCTCTTCCCCTCTTCCCACATCCTTCTATTTATGGAGTACCACTCCTTCTCAATGCACAATTCGAACTCTCTCTGATTAAGTTCGAATTCTTCTACCTCTTTCTTCTATTTTTCTGTTCTTCTGACACCTCAAGGAATCTCTATACTGTGACATAGAGGATTCCACATTTTCTTGTTCTCTTCTCTTTCATATGAGCGGGAGCAGAGACAAAGGCATTCTTGTTGAAGCTGACCCTGAACCTGAAAGGACCTTGAAGCGAAAGCTAAGAGAAGCTAAGGCACAATTCTCTATAGAGGACCTAACAGAAATCTTCAAAGAAGAAGAAGACATGGCAGCCGAAAACAACAACAATGCAAACAATGCAAGGAAGGTGCTGGGTGACTTTACTGCACCTACTCCCGACTTCTATGGGAGAAGCATCTCTATCCCTGCCATTGGAGCAAACAACTTTGAGCTTAAGCCTCAATTAGTTTCTCTAATGCAACAGAATTGCAAGTTCCATGGACTTCCATTGGAAGATCCTCATCAGTTTTTGGCTGAGTTCTTGCAAATCTGTGACACTGTCAAGACTAATGGGGTAGACCCTGAGGTCTACAGACTTATGCTATTCCCTTTTGCTATAAGAGACAGAGCTAGGACATGGTTGGATTCACAACCTAAAGAAAGCCTGGACTCATAGGAAAAGCTAGTCAATGCCTTCTTGGCAAAGTTCTTTCCACCTCAAAAATTGAGTAAGCTTAGAGTGGAAGTCCAAACCTTCAGACAGAAGGATGGAGAATCCCTCTATGAAGCTTGGGAAAGATACAAACAATTGATCAGAAAATGTCCTTCTGACATGCTTTCTGAATGGAGCATCATAGGTATTTTCTATGATGGTCTCTCTGAACTATCCAAGATGTCTTTGGATAGCTCTGCTGGAGGATCTCTTCATCTGAAGAAGACGCCTACAGAAGCTCAAGAGCTAATTGAAATGGTTGCAAATAACCAATTCATGTACACTTCTGAAAGGAATCCTGTGAACAATGGGACAAATCAGAAGAAAGGAGTTCTTGAGATTGACACTCTGAATGCCATACTGGCTCAGAACAAGATATTGACTCAACAAGTCAATTTGATTTCTCAAAGTCTGTCTGGAATGCAAAATGCACCAAGCAGTACTAAGGATGCTTCATCTGAAGAAGAAGCTTATGATCCTGAGAACCCTTCAATGGAAGAGGTGAATTACTTAGGAGAACCCTATGGAAACACCTATAATTCTTCATGGAGAAATCACCCAAATTTCTCATGGAAGAATCAAGAGAGACCTCAACAAGGTTTCAACAACAATAATGGTGGAAGAAACAGGTTTAGCAATGGCAAGCCTTTTCCATCATCTTCTCAGCAACAGACAGAGAGTTCTAAGCAGAACACCTCTGACTTAGCAACCATGGTCTCTGATCTAATCAAAACCACTCAAAGTTTCATGACTGAAACAAGGTCCTCCATTAGGAATTTGGAGGCACAAGTGGGACAGCTGAGCAAGAAAGTTACTGAACTCCCTCCTAGTACTCTCCCAAGCAACACAGAAGAAAATCCAAAAGGAGAGTGCAAGGCCATCAACATGGCCGAATTTGGAGAGGAAGGAGAGGAAGTGAACGCCACTGAGGAAGACCTCAATGGGCGTGCACTGACCTCCACTGAGTTCCCCAATGAGGAACCATGGGAATCTGAGGCTCAAAATGAGACCATAGAGATTCCATTGGATTTACTTCTGCCTTTCATGAGATCTGATGAGTATTCTTCCTCTGAAGAGGACGAGTATGTCACTGAAGAGCAAGTTGCTAAATACCTTGGAGCAATCATGAAGCTAAATGACAAGTTATTTGGAAATGAGACTTGGGAGAATGAACCTCCTTTGCTCACCAAAGAACTGGATGACTTGTCTAGGCAGAAATTACCTCAAAAGAGACAAGATCCTGGGAAGTTTTCAATACCTTGTACCATAGGCACCATGACCTTCAAGAAGGCTCTGTGTGACTTAGGGTCAAGTGTAAACCTCATGCCTCTCTCTGTAATGGAGAAGCTAGGGATCTTTGAGGTGCAAGCTGCAAGAATCTCATTGGAGATGGCAGACAACTCAAGAAAACAAGCTCATGGACTTGTAGAGGATGTTTTGGTGAAGATTGAAAACCATTACATCCCTGCTGATTTCATAGTCCTAGAGACTGGGAAGTGCATGGATGAAACCATCATCCTTGGCAGACCCTTCCTAGCCATAGCAAAGGCTGTGATTGATGTTGATGGAAGCGAACTGGTCATTCAAGTGAATGAAGAATCCTTTGTGTTTAAGGCTCAAGGATATCCCTCTGTCACCATGGAGAGGAAGCATGAAGAGCTTCTCTCAAATCAGAGTCAAACGGAGCCCCCACAGTCAAACTCTAAGTTTGGTGTTGGGAGGCCACAACCAAACTCTAAGTTTGGTGTTGAACCCCCACATTCAAACTCTAAGTTTGGTGTTGGGAGGTCCCAACATTGCTCTGAGTATCTGTGAGGCTCCATGAGAGCCCTCTGTCAAGCTACTGACATTAAAGAAGCGCTTGTTGGGAGGCAACCCAATGTTATATTTTATCTATTTCTCTTTGTTATTTTATGTTTTTTGTAGGTTGATGATCATAAGAAGACACAAAATCAATTGAAAAAGCAAAAACAGAATGAAAAACAGGAAGAAAAACAGCACACCCTGGAGGAAGAACCCACTGGTGTTTAAACGCTAGTGAGGCTAGCAGTTGGGCGTTTAACGCCCAGTCTGGCACCATTCTGGGCGTTTAACGCTAGAAAGGGGCACCAGACTGGCGTTAAACGCCAGAAAAGGGCAAGAACCTGGCGTTAAACGCCAGGAATGGGCACCAGCCCGGCGTTTAACGCCATAAATGGCTCAAAACGTGATTTTGAATGCCATTTGGTGCAGGGATGACTTTTCCTTGACACCACAGGATCTGTGGACCCCACAGGATCCCCACCAACCCCACCACTCTCTCTCCCTTCTTTTTCTTCACCACTCACATCCATCCTTCATAAAACCCCACCTACCTCACCATTCAAATTCAAACCACTTTCCCACCCAAACCCACCCTCACATGACCGAACCATAAGCCTCTCCTCCCCTATATATACCCTTCTTCACCCCTTCATTTTCACACAACCTAAACACCACTTCCCCCCCCCTCTTTGGCCGAACACAAAAGCCATTCCCTTCTCCCTCATTTCTTCTTCTTCTACTCTCTTCTTTCTTCTATTGCTCGAGGACGAGCAAACCTTTTAAGTTTGGTGTGGTAAAAGCGTTGCTTTTTCGTTTTTCCATAACCATTTATGGCATCCAAGGCCAGAGAAACCTCTAGAAAGAGGAAAGGGAAAGCAAAAGCTTCTACCTCCGAGTCATGGGAGATGGAAAGATTCATCTCAAGGGTGCATCAAGACCACTTCTATGAAGTTGTGGCCTTGAAGAAGGTGATCCCCGAGGTCCTTTTTTCACTCAAAAAGAGTGAATATCCGGAGATCCGACATGAGATCCGAAGAAGAGGTTGGGAAATTCTTACCAACCCCATTCAACAAGTTGGAATCTTAATGGTTCAAGAGTTCTATGCCAATGCATGGATCACCAAGAACCATGATCAAAGTGTGAACCCGAATCCAAAGAATTATCTTACTATGGTTCGGGGGAAATACTTGGATTTTAGTCCGGAAAGTGTAAGGTTGGCATTCAATTTGCCCATGATGCAAGGAGATGAACATCCTTACACAAGAAGGGTCAACTTTGATCAAAGGTTGGACCAAGTCCTCACAGTCATATGTGAAGAGGGCGCCCAATGGAAGAGAGATTCAAGAGGGAAGCCGGTTCAATTGAGAAGGCATGACCTCAAACCTGTGGCTAGAGGATGGTTGGAGTTTATCCAACGCTCAATCATTCCCACTAGCAACCGGTCCGAAGTTACTCTAGACCGGGCCATCATGATTCATAGCATCATGATTGGAGAAGAAGTGGAAGTTCATGAGGTTATAGCCCAAGAACTCTATAAGGTGGCAGACAAGTCCTCTACCTTAGCAAGGTTAGCCTTTCCTCATCTCATTTGTCACCTCTGTTATTCAGTTGGAGTTGACATAGAGGGAGACATCCCCATTGATGAGGATAAGCCCATCACTAAGAAAAGGATGGAGCACACAAGAGACCCCTCTCATCATGAGATCCCTGAGATGCCTCAAGGGATGCACTTTCCTCCACAGAACTATTGGGAGCAACTGAACACCTCCCTAGGAGAATTGAGTTCCAACATGGGACAACTAAGGGTGGAGCACCAAGAACATTCCATCCTCCTTCATGAAATTAGAGAAGATCAAAGAATCATGAGAGAGGGGCAACAAAGACAAGGAAGAGACATTGAGGAGCTCAAGCACTCCATAGGATCTTCAAGAGGAAGAAAGAGCCGCCATCACTAAGGTGGACCCGTTCTTTAATCTCCTTGTTCTTTATTTTTCTGTTTTTCGAAAATTAATGCTTATGTTTGTCCATGTTTGTGTCTTGTGATCATTAGTGTCTTAGTGTCTATGCCTTAAAGTTATGAATGTCCTATGAATCCATCACCTTTCTTAAAAGAAAAAACGTGCTTAATTGAAAAAAAAAGAAAGAATTGCATGAATTTTGAATTTTATAGCAGTTTAATTATTTTGATGTGGTGGCATTACTTTTGTCTTCTGAATGAATGCTTAAACAGTGCATATGTCTTTTGAATTTGTGGTTCATGAATGTTGGCTCTTGAAAGAATGATGAAAAAGGAGACATGTTACTGAGGATCTGAAAAATCATAAAAATGATTCTTGAAGCAAGAAAAAGCAGTGAATACAAAAAAAAAAAAGAGAAGAGGCGAACAAAAAAAAAACGAAAAAGAAAGAGAAAAAGAAAGAAAAAGAAAGAATAAAGTTGTGATCCAAGGCAATAAGAGTGTGCTTAAGAACCCTGGACACCTCTAATTGGGGACTCTAGCAAAGCTGAGTCACAATCTGAAAAGGTTCACCCAATTATGTGTCTGTGGCATGTATGTATCCGGTGGTAATACTAGAAGACAGAGTGCTTTGGGCCACGGCCAAGACTCATAAAGTAGCTGTGTTCAAGAATCATCATACTTAACTAGGAGAATCAATAACACTATCTGAATTCTGAGTTCCTAAAGAAGCCAATCATTCTGAGTTGCAAAGGATAGAGTGAGATGCCAAAACTGTTCAGAGGCAAAAAGCTAAAAGCCCCGCTCATCTAATTAATACTGATCTTCATAGATGTTTTTGGAGTTCATTGCATATTCTTTTCTTTTTATCTTATTTGATCTTCAGTTGCTTGAGGACAAGCAACAATTTAAGTTTGGTGTTGTGATGAGCGGATAATTTGTACCCTTTTTGGCATTGTTTTTAGTATGTTTTTAGTATGATTTAGTTAGTTTTTAGTATATTTTTATTAGTTTTTAGTTAAAATTCACTTTTCTGGACTTTACTATGAGTTTGTGTGTTTTTCTGTGATTTCAGGTATTTTCTGACTGAAATTGAAGGTTCTGAGCAAAAATCTGATTCAGAGACTGAAAAGGACTGCAGATGCTGTTGGATTCTGACCTCCCTGCACTCGAAGTGGATTTTCTGGAGCTACAGAAGCCCAATTGGCGCGCTCTCAACGGCATTGGAAAGTAGACATCCTGGGCTTTCCAGCAATATATGATAGTCCATACTTTTCCCAAGATTTGATGGCCCAAACCGGCGTTCAAAGTCACCCTCAGAAATTCCAGCGTTAAACGCCGGAACTGGCACCTAAATGGGAGTTAAACGCCCAAACTGGCATAAAAGCTGGCGTTTAACTCCAAGGAGAGTCTCTACACGAAATTGCTTCATTGCTCAGCCCAAGCACACACCAAGTGGGCCCGGAAGTGGATTTTTATGTCATTTACTCATCTCTGTACACCCTAGGCTACTTGTTCTCTATAAGTAGGACCTTTTACTATTGTATTTGACATCTTTTGATCACTTTAGATCTCTAGATCATCTTTGGACATCTAGTTCTTAGATCATTGGGAGGCTGGCCATTCGGCCATGCCTAGACCCTGTTCTTATGTATTTTCAACGGTGGAGTTTCTACACACCATAGATTAAGGTGTGGAGCTCTGCTGTACCTCGAGTATTAATGCAATTACTATTGTTCTTCTATTCAATTCCGCTTGTTCTTTGTCCAAGATATCACTTGTTCTTCAACTTGATGAATGTGATGATCCGTGACACTCATCATCATTCTCACTCATGAACAAAGTGACTGACAACCACTTCTGTTCTACAAACAACCAAGGCTCTAGTGTTTATCTCTTGGATTCCTGATACACGATGCATGGTTGATCGCCTGACAACCGAGTGCTCGCCTGACAAACGAGCCAGCCAGTCCGTGAGATCAGAGTCTTCGTGGTATAGGCGAGAACTGATGGCGGCATTCAAGAGAATCCGGAAGGTCTAACCTTGTCTGTGGTATTCTGAGTAGGATTCAATGATTGAATGACTGTGACGTGCTTCAAACTCCTAGCAGGCGGGGCGTTAGTGACAGACGCAAAAGAATCACTGGATTCTATTCCGGCCTGACCGAGAACCGACAGCTGATTAGCCATATGCTGTGACAGAGCATAGGAACATTTTCACTGAGAGGATGGGAGGTAGCCACTGACAACGGTGAAACCCTACATAAGCTTGCCATGGAAAGGAGTAAGAAGGATTGGATGAAGACAGTAGGAAAGCAGAGAGACGGAAGGGAAGGCATCTTCATACGCTTATCTGAAGTTCCTACCAATGAATTACATAAGTATCTCTATCTTTATCTTTATGCTTTATGCGTTTATCACCTATACCCATTTGAGTCTGCCTGACTAAGATTTACAAGGTGACCATAGCTTGCTTCATACCAACAATCTCCGTGGGATCGACCCTTACTCGCGTAAGGTTTATTACTTGGACGACCCAGTGCACTTGCTGGTTAGTTGTGCGAAGTTGTGTTTATGCCAAGGTATTGAGCACCAAGTTTTTGGGGTTCATTACCGGGGATTATGAGAGTTGTGAAAAGTATTGTTCATAATTTTGCGCACCACCTCCTATCCGTTGATGCTCAAAGCCTTGGATCCTTTTTACCCTTGCCTTTTGGTTTTAAGGGCTATTGGCTTTTTCTGCTTGCTTTTTCTTTTTCTTTCTATTTTTTTCGGCTTTTTTTTTTTCGCAAGCCTTTGCTTTTTCTTGCTTCAAGAATCAATTTTATGATTTTTCAGATCATCAATAACATTTCTCTTTGTTCATCATTGATGACAAGTCATCATATACCCATTTTTCAAGCTAATTTCACTTGTTTTATTAGCATTTAAGCACTCTCTTGCATCCTAAGTAAGTGATTTGGAGTGAAAATGCATAACTTCTTTAAATCAAACAACTACCATGAAATTAATGTTAACTCATGAGGTTTAAGCTAAATTTAATTGAATTTTAATTGATTTATAAGCCTCTTGAATTTAGTGATACTTGGAGTGGTTGTTTTGGTTGATTGTAGGTGAAGAAAAGAAGAAAATGGAAAAGCGTGGCCTAAGGAAGTGTGGCCCAAGGAGAAGAAAATGTGGTTAAAGAGAGAGGAGGTGTGGCGCACAACATGAGGAAGGCAAGCATTGCCCTCCACAAGGGCACACTGCCCTCTAGGAGGGCAACATAAGGGAACAAAGCATGAAAGGCAATTCTGCCCTGCCCACTACAAGGGCAGAGCACAAATTTGTGCCTTGGAATCAAGAAGAACAAAACCTTGCCCTGCCCTCCACAAGGGCAGTATCGGGCTCACCAAGGGAAGAAAATCAAAGGAAAATGTCCACAATGCTTGCCACAAGAGTTGAACACGGGACCATGAGGAAGCAAGGAATTAAGCCTCATTGTGGTACCAAGAAAGCCAAGGAAAATGGGTGGCGTGTGTAGCATCCAGGTTTCGAACTCGGGACATCAAAGTGAAAACACTGCCCTGCCCTCCGCGAGGGCAGGGCAGCATTTTGTTGTGGCATGATTCTGGCGCACCAAGGCACGATTCTGGCGCACCAAGGCACGATTCTGGCAGCACCAACAGCGCACCACAGCACAATTCTGGCGCACCAACTTTTTCTGCCCTGGCCTCCGCGAGGGCAGGGCAGCATTCTGCGCACCAAGCCTGCACCACGCCGCACCACGCACACACCAAGCATCAAATCCTGCCCTGCCCTCCACAAGGGCAGGGCAGCCTCCTGGAAGCAACTCCTCATGGACCAAAAATTGAATTAAAAATCCAATTTAATTCAATTCTTCACCAAATCAAAAGCCCATCCAAATCCCAAGATCCAAGAATAGAAAGTGTATAAATAGGAGTTAGTTTGATGTAATTAGAACCTTTACTTTCACTTTTGAACTTTTGACATTTACCTTATACTTGATTTTTGAATTTAATACTTCCTTTGGAGCTTTGAATTCTGCAACCTCTCTTGGTGACTTCACTGAGATTTCAGAGAATTGGGGAGGAGAATTGATCTCTCTTCTTCCTCGTTCTTGCCTGAGCACTTTTAATTTTCTTGTTTTGAGTTTTGGGTGTGAAGAGTTGAGGAAATTCTGTCTCAACCTCCATTCAAAATCTCTTTAATTCCTTTCTACACAATTAAATTGAATTTCAATTTCCTTTACTGCTTCTTCTTCAAGTTCTTGTTAATTGCTTTGTGAGCTTGGATCTGGGAAGGCAATTGAGATCTAGGCTTTGCTACCTAGTCTTTGGAGACCTGAGATCCCAACTTACTTTTGGTTCTTCTGTGAACCTCTGCTGCACTTTATTTCCTTACTGTTTGAATCATAATTGTTCCTACTTCAATTCCTGCTCTATTGATTGTTGCAATTCACATTCTCTTGCTTAAATTCTGAAATCCCTGTCCTCAAATCCCATTTACATTCAAGCAATTTATATTCCTTGCAATTTAAGTTACTGCAATTTACATTTCTTGCACTTTAAGTTTCAGTCATTTACTTTCTTGTTCTTTAAGATTCAGCAAATTTACTTTCCTGCTCTTAAATTTACTGCAATTTTCCCTTCCCCCTTTACATTCCAAGCAATTTAGCTTCTGTTAAAACACAAATCACTCAATCAATACTTGATTCGCTTGACTAAGCCAACCACTAAACTAAAATTGCTCAATCCTTCAATCCCTGTGGGATCGACCTCACCCATGTGAGTTATTATTACTTGATGCGACCCGGTACACTTGCCGGTGAGTTTTGTGTCGGATCATTTTCCGCACATCAAGTTTTTGGCGCCGTTGCCGGGGATTGAAATAGATTGACAATGATTAAGTGAAGTGGAGGTCTAGATTAAGCACTTTTTCTTTTCTGTTTCTCTAACACACTAACTGTTTGAATTTTTGCTTAAACTAACTAAAACTTCATTCTAGCCATAGATTGAAGTTTTATTGATTTTCTGGATCTGTGTGTTTATTGTTGTGTGTTTGTATGTCAGGTACAGGAAGATCTTCCCCTATCCTCTCTGAAATTGACCAAAGAACTCTTCGAAGAATAAGAAGAGCTGAAAGAGGAAAGAACGTTATTAGAGAGGAAGAATCTGAGGAGGAATTCCAAGAAATGGAAGGAGATCCATCAAATCCCAATCAACCAGAAGGAGGAGCCAATAATAATCAACAACAAAGAAGAGTACTGGCTTCCTATACATTTGCAAATGCTAGACACTGTGGGAGTAGCATTCTCCCCCCCAATGTCAATGCAAACAACTTTGAACTAAAGCCACAACTCATCACTTTGGTTCAAAACAACTGTTCTTTTGGAGGAGGACCATTGGAGGACCCAAATCAACATCTATCTACCTTCTTGAGGATTTGTGACACTGTCAAAACCAATGGTGTGCCTTCTGACAGTTACAAGTTGTTGCTCTTTCCATTTTCTCTCAGAGACAAAGCCACTCAATGGCTAGAAACGTTCCCAAAGGAAAGCATCAACACTTGGGATGATTTGGTGAGCAAGTTTCTTGCCAAATTTTACCCCCTCAAAGAATCATAAGATTGAAGACTAAGGTGCATACATTCACTCAAATGGAGGCTGAGAATTTATATGAAGCATGGGAAAGATATAAAGCTCTATTGAGAAAATGTCCACCAGAGATGTTTACTGAGTGGGATAAGTTGCAGAACTTCTATGAAGGACTTACTCTAAAGGCTCAAGAAGCACTTGATCACTCAGCTGGAGGCTCATTACAACTCATGAAAACCACAGAGGAAGCTCAAAACCTCATTGATATGGTGGCCAACAACCAATATTTCTTTGCTCATCAAAGACAATGCCAACCATCATAGAGAAGAGGAGTAATGGAGTTAGAAGGAGTGGATTCAATTCTAGCTCAAAACAAGATGATGCAGCAGCAGATTCAACAACAGTTTGAGCAAATGGCCAAAAGAATTGATGGCCTGCAAGTAGCAGTAGTGAGCACCACAAGCCAACCATCAACCACATGGGTGCAAAGTGAAGAGACCCAAGAGGAGCAACAGCAAGAGCAAGTCCAATACATGCACAACCAAAATCCTGGAACAAATGAAGCATTTGGTGATACTTACAATCCATCTTGGAAGAACCATCCCAACCTCAGATGGGGAGACAACCACAATCAAAACCAACAACCATGGCAAAGAAACTCAAGTCAAAACAATTGGAAAAACACAAACCACAACACCCAGCCAAACACTAACCAAAACACATACAGAAAACCACAAAATAACTACCCCAATTCTAACCATCACCTACCCAATAACCACCCAACTAACCAAATTGCTTACCATCATCCATCAACACCCCAAAACCAACCTATCTCACAAGAATCTCAGAGGATCACTAATCTAGAGTTGCTCATGGAGAAAATGATGAAGAACCAAGAATTGACAACAAAGAACCAAGAAGCTTCCATGAAGAACCTAGAGAGGCAGATTGGTCAAATCTCCAAACAAATTTCTGTTGAAAAACCATCAAGCTCACTACCAAGTGATACCATTCCTAACCCAAAGGAAGAATGCAAGGTCGTTGGTGCACGAAATTGCAATCACACTTTTGCAATCCCGCACAACTAACCAGCAAGTGCACTGGGTCGTCCAAGTAATACCTTACGTGAATAAGGGTCGATCCCACGGAGATTGTCGGCTTGAAGCTGATGTGTGGAAAACGATCCTACACAAAACTCACCGGCAAGTGTACCGGGTCGCATCAAGTAATAATAACTCACATGAGTGAGGTCGATCCCACAGGGATTGAAGGATTGAGCAATTTTAGTTTAGTGGTTGGTTTAGTCAAGCGAATCAAGTGTTGATTGAGTGATTTGTGTTTAACAGGAAGTAAATGACAGTAATTGTAAAAGGGGAAGGGCAAATTGCAGTAAATTAAAGAACAGGAAAGTAAACTTGCAGAATCTTAAAGAACAAGAAAGTAAATGACTGAAACTTAAAGTGCAAGAAATGTAAATAGCAGTAACTTAAATGGCAAGAAATGTAAATTGCTTGAATGTAAGAGGGGTTTGAGGACTGGGATTGCAGAATCTAAACAAAGAGAAATTAAATTGCAACAATTAATTAAGTAGAAGATGAATTGGATCAAACAGAAAATGAAATTAAAGTGCAGCAGGGTTCTCAGAAGAACCAAAAGTAAAATTGGGTCTCAGGTCTCAAGAGACTAGGTAGCAGAGCCTAGATCTCTATTTGCCTTCCTAGATCCAAGCTCTCAAAGCAATTGGTAGATAATTGAAGAAGAAGCAGTAAAAGTAACAGAAGTGAAATTCAATTATGCAGAAAAAGATTTGAAGAGAGTTTGAATGGGAATTGAGACAGAATTTCCTCAATTTCTCACACCCAAAACTCAGAAACAGAAGAGTAGAATTGCCCGAGCAAGAATGAGGAAGGAGATCAGTCAATTCTCCCTTAATCCTCTGAACTCTCGTTCAAGTCTCGCAAGAACAATTGCCAAAAATTCAAAGCTCAAAGAGAGTGCAAAATTCAAAAGCTCAGCCAAAGATAAGTCAAAAGGTGAAGTCAAAAGTTCCTAATTACATCAAAATAGCTCCTATTTATACACTTTCTATTCTTGGATTTTGGGATTTGGATGGGCTTTTGATTTGGTGAAGAAATGAATTAAAATGGGGTTTTAATTTGAATTTTCGGCCCATGAAAAGTTGCTCCCAGGAGGCTGCCCTGCCCTTGTGGATCTGGCGCACCAAGAGAATGCTGCCCTGCCCTCGCGGAGGGCAGGGCAGTGTTTCCACTTTGATGTCCCGTGTTTGAAACACGGCTGGAACACACGCTCAATTAATTTCCTTGGTTTCTTGGCACGGCACTCAACCTTAGTTCCTTGCTTCTTCCTTGTTCCGTGTTCGATTCTTGTGGCATGCATGGGTGACATTTTTCCTTTGATTTTCTTCCTTGGTGAGCCCGATACTGCCCTTGTGGAGGGCAGGGCAAGGTTCTCTTCTTCTTGGTTCCAAGGCACAATTTTGTGCTCTGCCCTTGTAGTGGGCAGGGCAGAATTGCCTTCCTTGCTTGGTTCCCTTATGTTGCCCTCCTAGAGGGCAGTGTGCCCTTGTGGAGGGCAATGTTTGCCTCCCCCTTTGCATGCGGCACACTTCCTCTTGCTTTGACCACACTTTCCTTTCCTTGGGCTACACTTCTTAGGCCACGCTTTTCCTTTTCTTTTCTTTTCTTCACCTACAATAAACCAAAACAACCACTCAAAGTATCACTAAATTCAAGAGGCTTATAAATCAATTAAAATTCAATTAAAATTAGCTTAAACCTCATGGATTAACATTAATTTCATGGTGGTTGCTTGATTTAAAGAAGTTGTGCATTTTCACTCCAAATCACTTACTTAAGAAGCAAGAAAGTGCATAAAGACTAACAAAACAAGTGAAATTAGCTTGAAAGATGGGTATATGATGACTTGTCATCAGAAGCAAGCTATGGTTATCTTGTAAATCTTAGTCAGGATATCAAAGATTATCAGGGTTGATTGTGAAAAGTAAAAGATCATGAAATAAGTACTTGTTTTGCAGTAATGGGGAACAGGTTGAGGTTTTGGAGATGCTCCATCTTCTGAATCTCTGCTTTCCTACTGTCTTCTTCATCAAACACGCAAGGCTCCTTCCATGGCAAGCTGTATGTAGGGTTTCACTGTTGTCAATGGCTACCTCCCATCCTCACAGTGGAAATGTTCAACGCACCCTGTCACGGCACGACTATCCATCTGTCGGTTCTCAATCAGGCCGGAATAGAATCCAATGATTCTTTTACGTCTGTCACTAACGCCCCGCCTTCAGGAGTTTGAAGCTCGTCACAGTCATTCAATCATTGAATCCTACTCAGAATACCACAGACAAGGTTTAGACCTTCCGGATTCTCTTGAATGCCGCCATCAGTTCTAGCTTATACCACGAAGATTCTGATTAAAGAATCCAAGAGATATCTACTCAATCTAAAGTAGAACGGAGGTGGTTGTCAGGCACGCGTTCATAGTTGAGAATATGATGAGTGTCACGGGTCATCACATTCATCCGGGTTAAGAACAAGTGATATCTTAGAACGGAAGCAAGCATGATTGAATAAGAAACAGTAGTAATTGCATTAATCCATCAAGACACAGCAGAGCTCCTCACCCCCAACCATGGGGTTTAGAGACTCATGCCGTGGAAGGTACACAAAGAAACGTGTAAAGTGTCATGAGGTACAGATACAATGTCAAAAGATCCTATTAATAGTGAACTAGTAACCTAAGGTTTACAGAAATGAGTAAATGACAGAAAAATCCACTTCCGGGTCCACTTGGTGTGTGCTTGGGCTGAGCATTGAAGCTTTCATGTGTAGAGACCTTTTCTGGAGTTAAACGCCAGCTTTCATGCCAGTTTGGGCGTTTAACTCCACTTTTTATGCCAGTTCCAGTGTTAAACGCTGGAAATTCTGAGGCTGTTTTGCAACGCCGGTTTGGGCCATCAAATCTCGGGCAAAGTATGGACTATTATACAATGCTGGAAAGCCCAGGATGTCTACTTTCCAACGCCGTTGAGAGCGCGCCAATTGGGCTTCTGTAGCTCCAGAAAATCCATTTCGAGTGTAGGGAGGTCAGAATCCAACAGCATCTGCAGTCCTTTTCAACCTCTGAATCAGATTTTTGCTCAGGACCCTCAATTTCAGCCAGAAAATACCTGAAATCACAGAAAAACACACAAACTCATAGTAAAGTCCAGAAAAGTGAATTTTAATTAAAAACTAATAAAAATATACTAAAAACTAACTAAATCATACTAAAGACATACTAAAAATAATGCCAAAAAGCGTATAAATTATCCGCTCATCACAACACCAAACTTAAATTGTTGCTTGTCCCCAAGCAACTGAAAATCAAATAGGATAAAAAGAAGAGAATATACTATAAACTCCAAACTATCAATGAAACTTAGCTCCAATTAGATGAGCGGGACTAGTAGCTTTTTGCTTCCGAACAGTTTTGGCATCTCGCTCTATCCTTTGAAGTTCAGAATGATTGGCATCTATAAGAACTCAGAACTCAGATAGTGTTATTGATTCTCCTAGTTAAGTATAATGATTCTTGAGCATAGCTATGTCATGAGTCTTGGCTGTGGCCCAAAGCACTTTGTCTTCCAGTATTACCACCGGATACATACATGCCACAGACACATAATCGGGTGAACCTTTTCAGATTGTGACTCAGCTTTGCTAGAGTCCCCAATTAGAGGTGTCCAGGGTTCTTAAGCACACTCTTTTTGCCTTGGATCACAACTTTACTTCTTTCTTTTTCTTTCTTTTTTTTTCGATTTTTTTTTTCTTTTTTTTTTTGAATTCACTGCTTTTCCTTGCTTCAAGAATCAATTTGATGATTTTTTAGATCCTCAATAACAGTTCTCTTTTTCCCTTATTCTCTCAAGAGCCAACAATTTTAGCATTCTCAAAACAACAAATTCAAAAGAGATGCACTGTTCAAGCATTCATTCGGAAAAAAACTAAAATTATTGTCACCACATCAAACTAATTCAACTAGTTTCAAGGATAAATTCGAAATCCTGTACTTCTTGTTATTTTGTGATTAAAGCATTTTTCATTTAAGAGAGGTGATGGATTCATAGGACATTCATAGCTTTAAGACATAAATTTTAAATTTTATTAATTATGAATTAAGAACAAGACTCAAAAATATATATAAGATGAGACTAGAGAAAAGAATAGAAAAAAACAAAAATTTAAATAGGCTCCTAATGATAGAGGTTTTCACAGAGTTAGAACTCAACAACCTTGATTTTGAGAAGTGGATGCTCCCTCAAATTGAGGGGAGAGCTTTTGGCGTTTCAATTCTTGAAGTTCACGCCCCTGCTTCTCTTGTTCCTTCAGCAATTTGCAGAGCATGCAGTTCTGATTCTGCTGTTCTTCCTTAAGTTGCTCCATAGTCTCTTGCAACTTGGTGATAGATGCTTCTAGGCTGGCCCAGTAGCCAATTTCAGGAAATTCAGGGAGGAACTCCTGCGCCCTCCTTTTGATAGAGTTGTCTTGCATTTGTCCTTCCATTGACTTCTTGGTGATTGGATGTTCAATGGGTATGAATTCATCTACTCCCATCTTTACCCCAGCCTCTTTACAGAGCAAGGATATCAAGCTTGGGTAAGCCAGTTTGGCTTCAGTCGAATTCTTATTTGCAATTGTGTAGATCTCACAAGCAATCACATGATGAACCTCCACTTCTTTTCCAAGCATAATGCAATGAATCATCACTGCTCTCTTGATAGTGACCTCAGAACGGTTGCTAGTGGGCAATATGGAATGCCCAATAAAGTCTAGCCAACCTCCTGCAATTGGTTTGAGGTCTCCCCTCTTGAGTTGGTTTGGGACACCCTTTGAATTGGTTATCCACTTAGTTCCAGGGAGGCATATGTCCTCTAGAACTTGATCTAACCCCTTATCTGCTCTCACCATTCTCCTATTAAAGGATTCAGGATCATCTTGCAGTTGAGGCAATTTGAAGATTTCTCTTATTTTGTCCAGATGGAAGTACATAACTTTCCCTCTGACCATGGTTCTATAAGTATGGTAAGCAGTTCCAGTCATTCTCTGCTTATCTGTTAGCCACAGATTTGAGTAGAATTCCTGAACCATATTTCTTCCAACCTTTATCTCAGGATTGGTTAGAACATCCCATCCTCTGTTTCGAATTTGCTCTTGGATCCCCGGATATTCATCTTCTTTCAGATCAAATTTTACTTCCGGGATCACTGACCTCAGACCCATTATTTTGTGATAATGGTCTTCATGTTCTTTGGTTAAGAACTTCTCTTGATTCCAAAGATTCTTTGGATTATTCTCTTTCTTTCCTCTTAAATTGGTTTGTTTTCCCTTAGGAGCCATGATCTTGATGAATCTTGACTCAGTGATCACGGAAAAGCACACCAAACTTAGAGGTTTGCTTGTCCTCAAGCAAAAGAAAGGAAGGAGGAGAGAGAGGAAAAGAGCAAATTCGAATGGTGTGGGGGAGTGGTGAGGCCGAACGTGGTTTTTTAAGGGGGGGGGGAAGGAGATTTCGAAAAAATTGAAAGGAGATTTGAGAAGATATGGGGAGAATTTGAGAGAAGGTGAGTTTTTGAATAAGATTTGGGATTGATTTGAGAGAGATTTGAAGAATGATTTTTTTTTTATTTTTGAAGATTTGAAAGTGAATGATGAAAGACTGAGATATGTTTATGTAGAAAAGTATGGGTAAGAAAAGGAAAGTTTGAAAAAAATTTGATTGGAAAACAGAATCTTGGTCCCCCACCTTTCTGGCGTTAAACGCCCAGAATGGCATCCATTCTGGCGTTTAACGCCCATTTGCTGCCCATTGTGGGCGTTTAATGCCCAGCCAGGTGCCTTGGCTGGCGTTAAACGCCAGAATCCCCTTTGTCACTGGGCGTTTTGCTAAACGCCCAGGATGCTGCACACCTGGCGTTAAACGCCCAGAATGGTGCCCATTCTGGCGTTTAACGCCCAAAATGGCACCTTTACTGGCGTTAAACGCCCAGAATGGTGCCTATTCTGGCGTTTAACGCCCAAAATGCCCCTTACTGGCGTTTTTTCGCCAGTAAGCTCTTTTTCTCTGCTTTCTGCGCTGAATCCTTCTGTAACTCTGTGAATTCCTTCATTTTTGATACTTGCCTTTGTAAAAACAAAACATATAGCCTGCTAATGACTGGGTTGCCTCCCAGCAAGCGCTTCTTTACTGTCTTTAGCTGGACTTTTACTGAGAATCACTCAAGTCTTAGTTTTGAGCATTCCTGCTCAAAATTGCCTTCAAGATAATGCTTGATTCTTTGTCCATTAACAATGAACTTTTTGTCAGAATCAATATCCTGAAGCTCAACATATCCATATGGTGACACTCCTGTAATCACATACGGACCCCTCCACCGGGATTTAAGTTTTCCTGGGAACAATCTGAGCCTAGAGTTGAAGAGCAGAACTTTTTGTCCTGGCTCAAAGACTCTGGTTGACAACTTCTTGTCATGCCACTTCTTTGCCTTTTCCTTATAAATTTTCGCATTTTCAAAGGCATTGAGTTTGAACTCCTCTAGCTCATTTAGCTGGAGCAATCTTTTTTCACCAGCTAACTGAGCATCCATGTTTAGGAATCTGGTTGCCCAGTAGGCTTTATGTTCCAGTTCCACGGGCAGATGACAGGCCTTCCCATACACCAGTTGGTATGGAGAGGTTCCTATAGGAGTCTTGAATGCTGTTCTGTATGCCCACAGAGCATCATCCAAACTCTTTGCCCAATCCTTTCTTCTGGCTATTACAGTCCGTTCTAGGATTCTTTTTAGTTCTCTGTTAGAGACTTCAGCTTGCCCATTTGTCTGTGGATGATACAGAGTTGCCACTTTGTGGCTAATCCCATATCTGACCATAGCAGAGTATAGCTGTCTATTACAGAAATGAGTGCCCCCGTCACTGATTAGTACTCTGGGAACACCAAACCTGCTGAAGATGTGTTTCTGAGGAACTTCAGCACGGTCTTGGTATCATTAGTGGGTGTAGCAATTGCTTCTACCCACTTAGATACATAGTCTACTGCCACCAGAATGTAAGTGTTTGAGTATGATGGTGGGAATGGACACATGAAGTCAATTCCCCATACATCAAACAATTCTATCTCTAATATCCCTTGTTGAGGCATGGCATATCCGTGAGGCAAGTTACCAGCTCTTTGGCAACTGTCACAGTTACGCACAAACTCTCGGGAATCTTTATAGAGAGTAGGCCAGTAGAAGCCACATTGGAGGACTTTAGTGGCTGTTCGCTCACTTCCAAAATGTCCTCCATACTGTGATCCATGGCAATGCCAAAGGATCCTTTGTGCTTCTTCTCTGGGTATACATCTGCGGATCATTCCGTCTGCACATCTCTTTAAGAGATATGGCTCATCCCATAGGTAGTACTTGGCATCTGAAATTAATTTCTTTCTTTGCACTCTGCTGTACTCCTGGGGTATGAACCTCACGGCTTTATAGTTTGCAATATCTGCAAACCATGGAGCTTCCTGAATGGCAAAGAGTTGCTCATCTGGGAAAGTCTCAGAGATCTCAGTAGAAGGGAGGGACGTCCCAGCTACTGGTTCTATTCGGGACAGATGATCAGCTACTTGGTTCTCTGTCCCTTTTCTGTCTCTTATTTCTATATCAAACTCTTGCAGAAGCAACACCCATCTTATAAGCCTGGGTTTTGAATCCTGCTTTGTGAGTAAGTATTTAAGAGCAGCATGGTCAGTGTACACAATCACTTATGATCCCACTAGATAAGATCTAAACTTGTCAATGGCATAGACCACTGCAAGTAGTTCTTTTTCTGTGGTTGTGTAATTCTTCTGTGCATCATTTAGAACACGGCTGGCATAATAAATGACGTGCAGAAGCTTGTTATGCCTCTGTCCCAACACTGCACCAATGGCATGGTCACTGGCATCACACATTAATTCAAATGGCAATGTCCAATCTGGTGCAGAGATGACTGGTGCTGTGACCAGCTTAGCTTTCAGGGTCTCAAACGCCTGCTGACACTGTGTGTCAAACGCAAATGGTGTGTCAGCAGCTAGCAGGTTACTCAAAGGTTTTGCAATTTTCGAAAAATCCTTTATGAACCTTCTGTAGAATCCTGCATGCCCCAGAAAGCTTCTGATTGCCTTAACATTGGCAGGTGGTGGTAATTTTTCAATTACCTCAACCTTTGCCTTATCCACCTCTATTCCCCTGCTTGAAATTTTGTGCCCAAGGACAATTCCTTCAGTCACCATAAAGTGACATTTCTCCCAGTTTAAAACTAGGTTAGTCTCTTGGCACCTTTTCAGGACAAGTGCTAGGTGATTAAGACAGGAGCTGAATGAGTCTCCATATACTGAGAAGTCATCCATGAAGACTTCTAGGAATTTCTCCACCATATCAGAGAAGATGGATAACATGCATCTCTGAAAGGTTGCAGGAGCATTACACAGACCAAAAGGCATCCTCCTGTAGGCAAACACGCCAGAAGGGCAAGTAAATGCTATTTTCTCTTGGTCCTGAGGATCTACTGCAATTTGGTTGTAACCTGAATAGCCATCCAAAAAGCAGTAATAATCATGACCAGCTAGTCTTTCTAGCATTTGGTCTATGAATGGTAAAGGAAAATGATCCTTTCTAGTGACTGTATTGAGCCTTCTGTAGTCAATACACATACGCCACCCTGTGACTGTTCTTGTAGGAACCAGTTCATTCTTTTCATTATGAACCACTGTCATGCCTCCCTTTTTGGGGACAACTTGGACAGGGCTCACCCAGGGGCTATCAGAAATAGGATAAATAATCCCAGCCTCTAGTAATTCATCTCTGACAAAAAAAGAAGAGGGAGAGCTTCTTGATGTTCTCAGAGCTCACAAGGATGCTTTAGGATGGACCATTGATGATCTAAAAGGCATTAGCTCTGCAGTGTGTATGCATAAGATTCTCTTGAAGGACAATTCCAAAGCAGTAATTCAACCTCAAAGAAGACTAAATCCTGCAATGAAGGAAGTTGTCCAGAAGGAAGTAATAAAATTGTGGAATGCAGGAATAATATATCCTATTTCCGATAGTTCATGGATAAGTCCAGTCCAAGTGGTGCCAAAGAAGGGTGGAATGACAGTCATTATTAATGAGAAAAGCGAACTCATTCCCACAAGGACTGTGACGGGGTGGAGGATGTGTATTGACTATAGGAGGTTGAATGATGCTACACGCAAAGATCACTTCCCACTGCCGTTCATTGACCAGATGCTTGAAAGGTTGGCTGGCCATGCTTATTATTGCTTCTTGGATGGCTATTCTGGGTACAATCAGATAGTGGTAGACCCAAAGGACCAAGAAAAAACTTCATTCACATGCCCAGTTGGAGTTTTCGCCTATAGAAGAATGCCATTCGGACTATGCAATGCCCCAGCCACTTTTCAAAGGTGTATGCTCTCCATTTTCTCAGATATGGTTGAAAAATTTTTAGAAGTTTTTATGGATGACTTCTCTGTTTTTGGTGATAATTTCAATACTTGCCTAAACCATCTAACTCTTGTTTTGAAACGATGCCAAGAAACTAATTTGGTTTTGAACTGGGAGAAGTGCCATTTCATGGTGCCTGAGGGGATTGTTCTTGGTCATAAAGTTTCAAGAAGAGGGATAGAGGTTGACAAGGCAAAAGTAGAAATAATAGAAAAGCTCCCTCCACCAACTAATGTGAAATCTGTTAGAAGTTTCTTGGGGCATGCAGGATTTTATAGAAGGTTTATCAAGGATTTTTCTAAAATAGCCAAACCCTTGAGTAATTTGTTAATGATTGATAAACCTTTTGTTTTTGATGAAAATTGCCAGCATGCCTTTGAAACTTTGAAACATAAACTCACCACAGCACCAATTATCACACCCCCTGATTGGAACTTACCCTTTGAACTCATGTGTGATGCAAGTGATATTGCAATTGGTGCTGTACTTGGACAAAAAAAGGGAAACTTACATCATGTCATATATTATGCAAGTAAAGTATTGAATGAGGCTCAAAAAAATTACACTACAACAGAGAAGGAATTGTTAGCTGTAGTCTATGCATTTGATAAATTTAGATCATACTTGATAGGATCTAAAATTGTGGTCTATACTGATCATGCTGCCCTCAAGTATTTGATGACAAAGCAGGATGCTAAACCAAGACTTATCAGGTGGATACTACTTCTACAAGAGTTTGACATTGAGGTAAGGGACAGGAAAGGCACTGAGAATCGAGTTGCTGACCATTTGTCAAGGTTGCCACAAGAAACAATCCAAGAAGCATCGCAACCTGTGAATGAAAGCTTCCCAGATGAACATCTTTTGCTGATCCAACAAACACCATGGTTTGCTGATATAGCTAACTACAAAGTGGGGAGGAAGATACCTCAAGAATTCACTAAGCAACAAGTGAAGAAGTTAATCAATGAAGCAAGGAAGTTCTTGTGGGATGAACCTTATCTGTTCAAAAGATGTTCTGATGGAATAATTAAAAGATGTGTCCCTGAGATTGAAATGCGGGATATATTATTTTATTGCCATGGCTCTACGTATGGTGGACACTTTGGTCCAGAAAGAACAGCTTCAAAGATATTGCAAAGTGGTTTCTATTGGCCAACTATCTTCAAAGATGCCAGAGAATTTGTCCACCAGTGTAATGAATGCCAGAGAGTAGGAGGATTGACAAGAAGGAATGAGATGCCACAGAACTTCATTCTGGAAGTAGAATTGTTTGATCTATGGGGCATTGATTTCATGGGACCCTTTCCCCCTTCTCATTCTTTCAAATATATCTTGGTAGCAGTGGAGTAAGTTTCAAAGTGCGTAGAAGCCATAGCCACAACCAATTGTGATGCACAAATTGTCCTTCAATTCCTAAAGAAGCATATCTTTACTAGATATGGAGTACCCAAGGGTCTTATCAGTGATGGTGGTAGTCATTTTTGTAACAAACAAATGGAGAAACTTCTTCACAAATATGGAGTTATCCATAAAGTGGCCACACCATACCACCCTCAGACTAATGGGCAGGCTGAATTAGCAAACAGAGAATTGAAGAAAATCCTAGAGAAAACAGTAGGTAGCACAAGAAAGGATTGGGCTAGGAAGTTGGAAGATGCACTCTGGGCATACAGGACAGCTTTCAAAACTCCCATTGGGAAGTCCCCCTTTCAGTTGTTATATGGCAAATCTTGTCATCTCCCTGTAGAGCTTGAACACAAAGCCTTTTGGGCTACTAAACTTCTAAACCTTGATTCTGAAGCAGCAGGAAAGAAAAGGTTGTTACAGCTGAATGAGCTGGATGAGTTTAGGCTAGAAGCCTATGAAAATACCAATATATACAAGGAAAAAGCAAAGAGATGGCATGACAGGAAGATTCTGAAGAAAGAATTCAAACCCGGACAACAAGTACTCTTGTACAACTCAAGACTCAAGATATTCCCTGGCAAGCTTAAGTCTAAGTGGACTGGTCCATATTTGGTAACTAAGGTCTTTCCTTATGGGAGTATTGAATTGCTAGATGAAGCAACAAAGAGTCGGTTCACAGCAAATGGCCACAGAGCAAAACCATACCTAGGAGGACAATGGAACAAGGAAAAAGAGGTTCAGAACCTAAATCCTTCTTGAAGTGCAAACAGAAGATGTCAAGCTAGTGATAATAAAAGAGCGCTTGTTGGGAGGCAACCCAACCTGAGGTAGTTTTCTTTTCCTAGCTTTTTCAATAAAAATGTTGAATAATTGGTATGCATTGCAAGGAGCTAAGTTTGGTGTTGCACACCAAAACAATTTAAGGGAGAATGAAAGATTCTAAGTTTGGTGTTCCACCAAAAATCTCATTTAAAAACACATTCTCACCTCTTGCATAATGCTAGCTCCAAGCAATCAGACAAATTATTCAACTATTTAATTGCTTTCTAGCTTTAATTTCAAAATCTTTAGCAAGGATATAGGGTTTCAAATATGGTTAACTTGTTGCATCAGAGGTAGTGGCAATCAATTAAGTTTGGTGTTCACACACCAAAATAAATCCAAAAGCCACACTCAATTTATGCATACTAACCATACACTTAAGGGCTTGAGAAGCAAGCAACTTTGAGAATTATGCAGGACATGAGTCAACAATTGAAGATATTGTGCATCTTAATTCAAAGAAAACACAACAGAAGGAAGAATCAAAGGTCTGCAACTTCAAAGGTTGTATCTGAACGTGATCCTTGCTACTGTGTATTATTTTGAACATGGGAACCATTGTATGTCTTGCTAAAGTGTTTATCTAGTTACAAGTGAAATTGTTTGAAAAAAAAATGCCAAATCTGCATAATGCGTGTCATTCATCACTTAGCTTTAATTTTGCTTTGTTTCCCATATGCTTGAATAAAACAAATTTGGTTTGAATTGAAAAGTGAAATATCCAATGTTGCATAAGTAGAATGGAAGTTAATGGTGGTATATATGTTTGATTAAATGCATGACTCATGAAATAATTGTTGCATAATCTCATTCTCATTCAAGTGTGAGTTAGCTTGCTGTTATAAAGACCCTTATCTATGAATAAAAAGCCCTTGAGAACAAAAACAGAAAGAAAAGGGAGAAGAAAAAGCCAAAGTGGCAAGAAAAGCAAAAAAATTAAAGGTTGGACACCAATAGCTTGGACCCTAGGACATATGCCTGTGGTGTTCTTGTACTAAGATATGCTTGGATGAGTAAATTCTAAGGGGTATTTTAAAACCCGGTCACTTAGATCAACTGATTTGGGATGGCCAATTGAAAGTCCACAATAAAGAGCAACTTATATACAGAACATTTAGTTATCCAAAGAGATGCTGGGCATCAATGATCCTAGGAAGAATTAGTGAGCCATGTGTCTGTGGTGGAAAGATGTTGAGTAAAAGAAAGAAACAAATAAAGCCAAAGGCTATTACTGCAACATTTGACACCAAAACCTCCAAAAGAATAAGCCTGTTAAGCATTATAAGAAAGAAAAGTTAGCAAGGGAGTGAGTAAAGAGTAAGTCTTATAACAGCAAGTTTAGCAAACCTTTGATGAAAAATGTGTATTATGTAACAGCAAACAATAACTTGAGTTATCATTGTCTGCATGAAGACCCCAAAAATCAAGTTCTGTTATATGCCTAATAAGGATATGTGTTCTTTTCTTATTCATTTCAATTTCTTTTAGTTTTGATGCTTGCTTGGGGACAAGCAAGATTTAAGTTTGGTGTTGTGATGACAAGTCATCATATACCCATTTTTCAAGCTAATTTCACTTGTTTTATTAGCATTTATGCACTCTCTTGCATCCTAAGTAAGTGATTTGGAGTGAAAATGCATAACTTCTTTAAATCAAACAACCACCATGAAATTAATGTTAACTCATGAGGTTTAAGCTAAATTTAATTGAATTTTAATTGATTTATAAGCCTCTTGAATTTAGTGATACTTGGAGTGGTTGTTTTGGTTGATTGTAGGTGAAGAAAAGAAGAAAATGGAAAAGCGTGGCCTAAGGAAGTGTGGCCCAAGGAGAAGAAAATGTGGTTAAAGAGAGAGGAGGTGTGGCGCACAACATGAGGAAGGCAAGCATTGCCCTCCACAAGGGCACACTGCCCTCTAGGAGGGCAACATAAGGGAACAAAGCATGAAAGGCAATTCTGCCCTGCCCACTACAAGGGCAGAGCACAAATTTGTGCCTTGGAATCAAGAAGAACAAAACCTTGCCCTGCCCTCCACAAGGGCAGTATCGGGCTCACCAAGGGAAGAAAATCAAAGGAAAATGTCCACAATGCTTGCCACAAGAGTTGAACACGGGACCATGAGGAAGCAAGGAATTAAGCCTCATTGTGGTACCAAGAAAGCCAAGGAAAATGGGTAGCGTGTGTAGCATCCAGGTTTCGAACTCGGGACGTCAAAGTGGAAACACTGCCCTGCCCTCCACGAGGGCAGGGCAGCATATTGTTGTGGCATGATTCTGGCGCACCAAGGCACGATTCTGGCAGCACCAACAGCGCACCACAGCACAATTCTGGCACACCAACTTTTTCTGCCCTACCCTCCGCGAGGGCAGGGCAGCATTCTGCGCACCAAGCCTGCACCACGCCGTACCACGCACGCACCAAGCATCAAATCCTGCCCTGCCCTCCACAAGGGCAGGGCAGCCTCCTGGAAGCAACTCCTCATGGGCCAAAAATTGAATTAAAAATCCAATTTAATTCAATTCTTCACCAAATCAAAAGCCCATCCAAATCCCAAGATCCAAGAATAGAAAGTGTATAAATAGGAGTTAGTTTGATGTAATTAGAACCTTTACTTTCACTTTTGAACTTTTGACATTTACCTTTTACTTGATTTTTGAATTTAATACTTCCTTTGGAGCTTTGAATTCTGCAACCTCTCTTGGTGACTTCACTGAGATTTCAGAGAATTGGGGAGGAGAATTGATCTCTCTTCTTCCTCGTTCTTGCCTGAGCACTTTTAATTTTCTTGTTTTGAGTTTTGGGTGTGAAGAGTTGAGGAAATTCTGTCTCAACCTCCATTCAAAATCTCTTTAATTCCTTTCTGCACAATTAAATTGAATTTCAATTTCCTTTACCGCTTCTTCTTCAAGTTCTTGTTAATTGCTTTGTGAGCTTGGATCTGGGAAGGCAATTGAGATCTAGGCTTTGCTACCTAGTCTTTGGAGACCTGAGATCCCAACTTACTTTTGGTTCTTCTGTGAACCTCTGCTGCACTTTATTTCCTTACTGTTTGAATCATAATTGTTCCTACTTCAATTCCTGCTCTATTGATTGTTGCAATTCACATTCTCTTGCTTAAATTCTGAAATCCCTGTCCTCAAATCCCATTTACATTCAAGCAATTTATATTCCTTGCAATTTAAGTTACTACAATTTACATTTCTTGCACTTTAAGTTTCAGTCATTTACTTTCTTGTTCTTTAAGATTCAGCAAATTTACTTTCCTGCTCTTAAATTTACTGCAATTTTCCCTTCCCCCTTTACATTCCAAGCAATTTAGCTTCTGTTAAAACATAAATCACTCAATCAATACTTGATTCGCTTGACTAAGCCAACCACTAAACTAAAATTGCTCAATCTTTCAATCCCTGTGGGATCGACCTCACTCATGTGAGTTATTATTACTTGATGCGACCCGGTACACTTGCCGGTGAGTTTTGTGTCGGATCGTTTTCCGCACATCAATCATTCTTTCAAGAGCCAACAGTTTTAACATTCATAAACAACAAGATCAAAATTATGCACTGTTCAAGCATTCATTCAGAAAACAAAAAGTATTGTCACCACATCAATATAATTAAACTAAATTCAAGGATAAATTCGAAATTCATGTACTTCCTGTTCTTTTGAATTAAAAACATTTTTCATTTAAGAGAGGTGAAGGATTAATGGAATTATTCATAACTTTAAGACATAGTTACTGTTCATACCCTAACCGAGCTCTCCAAACTCGGTAAAGCTGATAGAAGGCCCGACCTCGACCCAAGGCCCACGTTCGAGGTCGGACCTCGGACAAACAGGCCAAAGAAAGGCCCGTCAGAAGGAACTAAGCCCAAAACCTAAAGGCCGAAAGGGCCTGGGAAAGGCGGTTCCGCAAAGATAGAGATAAATCTCCCAAAAGATAAGATAAGATAAGAATATCTTATCCAGGGATGATCGCAGCCAACTACTATAAATACACTGGAGCACCCAGGTATAACTCATACTCTAATTCTACTTGATATCTGCTTGGACCCATGCTAACTTAAGCATCGGAGTGTCATTGCAGGTACAACCCCCCGCCGTTCAGCACAACCAGCTCGGGTCACAGACCCCCCACCTCGGGCCTTGCCAGAAGACCGAGCTACACGTTTCAGGTAACCCTCGGAACATTGGCGCCGTTGCCGGGGACCTGGAAGTCATCCCTTTACCATGGCGGACGACCCTCCCAACAATAACCACGCTACATCAGAACAAGAAGAGGAAGTTGACACCGGAGAACGGCCGGACAGCCCTCTATCACCACGCACTCCAGGAGGAAACAAACAGAATCGCCCAAAGACATCACCCCCAGACAAAGATCCACAAAATCCCGAAAGAGAAAAAAGTTCGGAGATTCTGGAAACAGTTCGGGCACAACAAAGCCGGCTGAGACAACTCGAAGAGGACGTAAAGAAGCAGAAGGAAACTGAACAGGATCTGAGAAGGGAAGCTCGCAAACGCAGGGAATTGGAAGAAAAACTGCGGAAGATAGAGGCCAACCTAAAAGATCGGATGGAACACGGCACCACTCCCGAAAGCAACCATGATCCCTTCACACAAGAGATCATGAAAGAGAAGGTACCGCGAAACTTCAAACCACCAGATATGGACCTCTACGACGGCACCACCGATCCAAGTCATCACCTCAGCAATTTCAGAAGCAGAATGTACTTAGTCGACGCCTCCGACGCGATTCGATGCAAAGCCTTCCCCACCACTCTCACTAAGTCAGCCATGAAGTGGTTCGACAACCTGCCACCAGGATCAATCTCCAGCTTTGAAGACCTAACCAAAAATTCTTAACAAGGTTCTCTATTCAAAAGGACAAGGCAAAACATGCCCCCAGCCTACTCGGGATCAAACAGGGCAACCAAGAAACTCTCAGAGAGTACATGGAGCGATTCAACAAGGCCTGCCTGGACATACAACACTTGCCCACGGAAGCAGCCATCATGGGATTAGCAAACGGCCTAAAAGAAGGACCGTTTAGCCAATCCCTATCCAAAAGATACCCGACCTCCTTATACGAAGTACAAGAACGGGCAGGAAAGTATATCAACATGGAAGAAACCTCCCAGCTGAGAGACTCTTCCAGGAAGGAGTCAACCTACCCGCCCCGAGATCGAGATCGGGAACAAAAAAAGAAAGAAGAATCCAACTCGGACAAGCCACGAAAATACCACAGCTACACTCCCCTCCGAGTCTCCCTGGTAGACGTCTACAGAGAAGTATGCCACACCGAGAAGATCCCACCACCCAAACCTCTGAAGCACAAGAGAGCAGGAAGAGATCGGTCCGAGTACTGCGAATATCACAGACTCTACGGCCACTCTACTAACGACTGCCACGACTTAAAGAATGTTATAGAAAAGCTAGCCAGAGAGGGAAAACTCGACAGATACATAGCTGAGAAAGGAGAAGAAACCAGAAAGAGAAGACGGGGAGACAACGAAGATCGGGCCGAGCAAACACGAACCCCGCGAACTCCTGAAAGGCACATACACATGATAAACGGAGGTTTCGCAGGGGGAGGGACATCCAAATCCTCACGGAAGAGACACCTCAAAGAAGTCTACCATGTCCGAGAAGACAGCCCCTTACCCGAGTTACCTACTATCTCATTTACCCGAGAAGATGCTCTTGGAATAATACCCGGACACGACGACCCTATGGTGATCACCATCATCCTAGCCAACGCCAACTTACATCGAACCCTGATCGACCAAGGAAGCTCAGCAGATATCCTGTTCAAAGCAGCCTTCGACAAGCTCGGACTCGAAGAAAAAGAGCTAAAAGCCTATCCCACCGACCTGTTTGGACTAGGAGATACCCCGATCCGCCCCTTGGGATACATCTCATTACACACTACCTTTGGAAAAGGCGAGCAAACCAAAACACTAAACATCGACTACATTGTAGTCGACGTCACTTCAGCATACAATGCCCTCATCGGGCGACCAACCCTAAACAGACTAGCGGCTATAGTCTCGACCCCACACCTCTGTATGAAGTTCCCTACCGCAAAGGGAATCGCTACCCTAAAAGGCGACCAAAAAACTAGCACGACGATGCTACAACGAAAGTCTGAGCCTAAAAGGGAAAGAGGTCAACATAATAGAACTCGGGCGAGTCCAAGCCCGAGAAGATCTTCGGCCACAACCAGAAGGAGAGACCAAAAAGATCCAGATCGGGAACACACCCGAGAAAGTAACAAACATAGGGGCAAACCTCGAGGCATGCCTAAAGGAGGAACTCACAACCCTCTTAAGGGAGAATTCCGACCTCTTCGCCTGGAAAGCCTCCGATATACCAGGCATAAGCCCCGACCTGATGTGCCATAAGCTATCAGTATACCCGGGATCCCGACCTGTCCAACAAAGACGCAGGAAGCTCGGGCCCGAACGCATGCAAGCAATAGAAGAACAAGTGCAAGCACTACTAGATGCAGGGTTCATTAGGGAAGTAAAGTACCCCCTATGGCTCGCAAATGTGGTCCTAGTGAAGAAGCCCAATGGAAAATGGAGGATGTACGTCGACTACACGGATCTCAACAAAGCCTGCCCCAAAGATCCATATCCACTACCGAACATCGACGCCTTAGTCGATGCCGCTTCGGGCTACAGATACCTCTCCTTCATGGATGCATACTCGGGATACAATCAAATCCCGATGTATGGACCCGACCAAGAAAAGACCTCGTTCATAACCCCAAGGGCAAACTACTGCTACGTAGTAATGCCCTTCGGGCTGAAGAACGCAGGGGCAACCTACCAGAGGCTAATGAACAAAGTGTTCTCAGAACACATCGGGCTACAGCTAGAGGTGTACGTCGACGACATGCTAGTAAAGACACAAGAAGATAGAAACTTGGTCGCCGACCTCAGCAGTATCTTCGACACCCTCCGGAAACACAACATAAGACTTAACCCGACAAAGTGCACCTTCGCCGCAGAAGCCGGGAAGTTCTTAGGCTTCATGCTGACTCAGAGAGGCATCGAAGCAAACCCGGACAAATGCCAAGCAATACTCAATATGAAAAGCCCGACGTGTGTCAAAGAAGTACAACAACTAAATGGGAGACTAGCCGCCCTATCAAGATTCTTGGCAGGATCAGCGATAAGATCACTCCCTCTCTACTCACTCCTAAAGAAAGGGAAACCCTTCTCTTGGACCCCGGAATGCGAAAAGGCCTTCCAAGAATTCAAGGAATTCCTCGGGCAGCCACCAATCTTAACCCGACCTCTAAAAGGGGAAGAGCTCGTACTATACCTGTCGGTCGGACATCGGGCAGTCGCCTCGGCACTAATACGAGAAAATGAGGAGGGGCAACACCCCATATACTTCGTAAGCAAAGCACTACAAGGGGCCGAATTAAACTATCAGAAAATAGAGAAATTCGCCTATGCACTAGTGTTCACAGCTCGGAGACTCCGCCCCTACTTTCAAGCCCACACCATCAAAGTCCGGACAAACCAACCCATGAGACACATCCTACAAAAGACAGACATGGCAGGACGAATCCTACAATGGGCGGTGGAATTGTCCGAGTTCGGCCTCCACTATGAAGCCCGGACTGCCATAAAATCTCAATACCTAGCCGACTTCGTCGCAGAATACACTGAGACCCCGGTAACCCCACTCTCATGGAATCTGTATGTCGACGGATCCTCAAACAAAACAGGAAGCGGGGCCGGTGTTATACTCGAAAGCGATCAAGGAACACGGATTGAGCTATCCCTAAAATTCGAGTTCCAGGCCTCAAATAACCAAGCCGAATACGAAGCCCTACTAGCGGGACTAAAACTAGCCGAAGAGGTCAGAGCAAAGAGGATCACGATCTTCAGCGACTCCCAGGTCGTCACATCACAAGTAAATGGAAGCTACCAGGCCAAAGACCCTACTATGAAAAAATACCTGGACCAAACACAGGCGCAATTACGACACTTCCCGGAAATACAAATCCAGCACATACCCCGGGAGCAAAATGCCCGGGCAGACGCCCTCTCAAAACTTGCTAGCACCAAGCCCGGAGGGAACAACAGAAGTCTCCTCCAAGAAACTCTACAATCCCCCTCCGTGTTAAGGGAGGAAGAAATACTAAATATATCCGGGCAACAACAAGGATGGATAACCCCCATACTCAACTATCTGAAATCGGGAACTCTCCCCGCCGAAAGAAAAGAAGCTAAAAGGCTTACAAAAGACGCCCAGAACTACACGTTAATCCACGACGTATTATACAGAAGAGGATTCTCAAACCCCCTCCTGAGGTGCGTCCCGACCACAGAAACAAAGAGCGTCCTCGAAGAAGTCCACAAAGGCATGTGTGGGAACCATCTCGGAGCCCGGGCCCTGTCCAAGAAAATAGTCAGAGCCGGGTTCTACTGGCCGACCTTGCAAAGAGACGCGGCAGAGTTTGTGAAAATATGCCCCCCCTGCCAAAAACACGCCAATTTTCACAAAGCACCGCCCGAAGACCTCATAAGCATCACCGCACCATGGCCCTTCGCAAAGTGGGGACTCGACCTACTCGGCCCATTCCCACAAGGACCGGGGCAAGTCAAGTACCTCATAGTAGGGGTCGACTACTTCACAAAGTGGATCGAGGCTGAACCCTTAGCCACTATTACGGCTCAGAAAAGCCGTAAATTCCTATACAAAAACATTGTCACGAGGTTCGGAGTCCCCTACTCCATCACAACAGACAATGGAACACAGTTCACAGACACAAGTTTTCAGAACTTGGTGGCCGAGCTAAAAATCAAACAGCAGTTCACATCGGTCGAACACCCGCAAGCCAATGGACAAGCAGAGGCCGCAAATAAAGTCATCTTGGCCGGGTTAAAACGAAGACTCCAAGAGGCCAAAGGGGCATGGGCCGATGAACTCCCCCAGGTATTATGGGCATATCGGACAACCCCGCACTCTACAACAGGAGAATCCCCATTCCGACTAGCCTACGGAATGGAGGCAATGATTCCCGTCGAAATAGACGAAGGATCACCCAGAACCATCTTCTACAACGAAGGAGGCAACCCTCAGGCACAAAGGGAAGAACTCGACCTCCTACCCGAGGTCCGAGAAAGAGCCCGAATCAGAGAAGAAGTCTTAAAACGACGAACGGCCCTCAGATATAACCGAAAGGTGATAAAACGAAGCTTCTCCACTCACGACCTGATTTTAATCCGAAACGACATCGGAACACAAAAATCGGGAGAAGGAAAGCTAGCCGCAAATTGGAAGGGGCCCTACAAAGTAACAGAAGTCTTAGGGACAGGCTACTACAAGATATCCGACCTAGAAGGCAATGAGCTGCCCAGAACCTGGCACGCCTGTAACCTAAGACGATACTACAGCTAGAAAAACTTAACCCGAGGTGTACTCTTTTTCCCCACGAGGGTTTTTTAATGAGACACCCGGTTAAGTAGGACACCCGACCTAGTCAAAAGGGTAAACACTTTGTACATATTCTTCTTTTTAATACTAATCAAATTTCTTTATTTTCTCTTTCTCGTTATAAAGCATATCCTAAAAAGTACCCCACCAAGGCGCATTAATTTATGCTCGGCAAAACGCAAAAAATCATTTGCCAAAGGCCATACGAGGTCGGCAAAGATGAAGCGACGAGGTTCAAATTAATGTGAGAAGTTATAAAAGTAACTCTGAAATGGCTCAAAAAGCCAAATAGAAAAGAAGTTACAAAAATAACTTAAAAAAGGCCGACCAAACAACGAAGTCGGACCTGACCAAAGGGGTACTCAAGGATCCCGATGTCCGAGAGTAAACTCGGACCCAAGAAAGAAGCTGGCAAAGAACCAGGACTTCGAGAAACGCTAGCTAAAAAGTTGTTACCCAAAAACAACTAAAAAGCAAAAAGCGAGAAAGTCAAGGCGCTAGCTAAAAAGTTGTTACCCAAAAACAACTAAAAAGCAAAAAGCGAGAAAGTCAAGGCGCTAGCTAAAAAGTTGTTACCCAAAAACAACTAAAAAGCAAAAAGCGAGAAAGTCAAGGCGCTAGCTAAAAAGTTGTTACCCAAAAACAACTAAAAAGCAAAAAGCGAGAAAGTCAAGGCGCTAGCTAAAAAGTTGTTACCCAAAAACAACTAAAAAGCAAAAAGCGAGAAAGTCAAGGCGCTAGCTAAAAAGTTGTTACCCAAAAACAACTAAAAAGCAAAAAGCGAGAAAGTCAAGACGCTAGCTAAAAAGTTGTTACCCAAAAACAACTAAAAAGCAAAAAGCGAGAAAGTCAAGGCGCTAGCTAAAAAGTTGTTACCCAAAAACAACTAAAAAGCAAAAAGCGAGAAAGTCAAGGCGCTAGCTAAAAGTTGTTACCCAAAACAACTAAAAAGCAAAAAGCGAGAAAGTCAAGGCGCTAGCTAAAAAGTTGTTACCCAAAAACAACTAAAAAGCAAAAGCGAGAAAGTCAAAACGCTAGCTAAAAAGTTGTTACCCGAGAACAACTAAAAAGCATAAAAGCGGAACGAGACAATCGAAACACAAAGCATGGCATAATAAAGCTACAAGAGTAGCTAAAATAGCAGAACAGGTGTCCAAAATGTTTGCAGAAAACATCCAAAAAACAAAAAGCCCACAGGTCGGGCAAAAGCACAAAAAGTACAAAAAATTACAGAGGATCAAGGCCCTTTCCAGACTCCGCATCAACACCTGGCTGAAACATGGATATCGGGACTGCAGGAACAGCACCATCGCTTGGAACCTCCATACCAACTCTATCCTCGGCCAAAGGTGAAGTCGGGTTCACGACCGGAGCCTCGGGGTCGGACACCGGAGCCTTGGGGTCGGACATCGGAACCTCATCCTCAACAGGGGCAGGAACAATCTTCCCCTCCACAACCATGTTATCCGTACTGAACAAACTGAGATCCAATTCGGGAGCAAGAACCCGGACCTGATCCCTCAAATTCACAAACATAGCATCCATACCCTTGGCCACATTATCTTCCAGCTCATAAAAGTCATCCCGAGCAGATTGCAGCTTCTCCTTCGTCTCCACAAGCTCAGCATACAGCTTGGTATAGTTCTCCGTCGCCACCCTCGCCATCTCCTCAGACGTCTTCGCCACCGCCACAGCCGCGGTAGCCCTAGTCTTCTCTTCCTCCAAAGACTCCTCCAGCTCGGCAATCCTAGCATCCTTCAGCTGACTAACCTTATCAAGCTCGGACCGGGCCTTCTCAAGTCGGGAGCTGGTCGCCCCAAGGGGAGCTTTCTTAAACTCCCGAGCAATGGCGGCATGAAGGCTAGCCATCCGAACACAACTCCGCGCCATATACTGAAAGTGATGCTCCATGGACGCATCATCAGTAGAAATAAAAGTCTGAGGAAGAATGTGCTGCTCAACCCAACCGAGAGCATCGAAATCCTTGTCATTGAAACCAGCAGGCTCTCGGGAAGTCTTCTGTTTCTTGGGGGGAGGACCCGAGGTCGAGGTCGGGGAAAGCTGACCGGGTCCGGAGATCGGAGGATCCTGAGTTATAGCTCGGAACTGAGGGACCGGAATGGTCTTCGACCGAGTCTGAACACCAATTGTAGTCTTCTGCGGAGAAGGTCGGGGAGAAGCTTCAGCCTCGATATTCCGAGATGCCGCAGATTTCTTCGCTCGACGGAGAAACTTCATAGAATCAGCCTGAGAAGACATCTCTGCAGAAACGAAACAAAGAGGTTATCAAACAGAAAGATCAAAACAAAGTCAAAATATGAAAATGAAATCTCAAAAAGAGGTCGGGAACTACCTAACTCGGAACGGAGAAGGCTTGGATCTCCCAACATTTTCTTCGTATCCAAGTGAGGTGCCCGACCCCATAGACTGCTCAACACACCAACGAAAGCCTGTTCCACCTCATCTAGACTCTCGAAGGTGTACTTAACCGACACCACACTCTCTTGCCAACAAAGAGGAAACGAAGGCTCCCCACTCTCATCTAAGAAAAAAGGTCGGACATCTCCAACAGCCCGGACTTTGAAGTAATAGTTTTTGAAATCGTGAAACGACTCATCATACAAAGTGCAAAATTTCCTACCCTGGTTAGCCCTAAACGAAACCCAGGACACCTTCCCAGCACCCGACCCCGGCTTCGTCAGTACAAACAGATAAGAAAAAAGAGAAACAGAAGGGGAGACGCCTAAAATCTGACACAAAAGTTGGAAAAGCTTTAAAAACGCCCAAGAGTTCGGATGGAGTTGTGTAGGGGCAAGGTTACAAGACCAAAGGACCTCGGATTCCAGGTCGGTGAAAGGAAGACGGACACCTAGCTTGGAGAAGAAACAATCATAAGCATAGAAGAAAAGTTTCTCGGAACTCTCTAACGGCGGAAAACATACCCTCTCCTCGGACTCCGGGGCTGCTAACTCGTAATCCCGCTCAGACTCCCTGTTCTCACAAATACTACACTCCCTACGGAACCTAATCAGATACTCAGAATCTACAACAGACGGGACCCTTAAAGGAGCAGGATCTACCCAGCCTAGACCACTCGGAATCTTGGTCGACATTGCTTGAAACACCTTTCGAGACATAAAAAAATCTTGCCTACAAAGAAAGAATACAACAGCAAGACAAAAATCACACAAAGGCAGAAAAACCAAATTCAACAAAAGCAAAAGAAAGCAAAGTTCTTTTACAAACAAGAAGGCAGCAACTCGAATAACAAAAATGGATCAGAGAAAAGAGTCCCCCCACACACGCATACAAAGCAATAGCGGCGCCTCTTTTCGGGGCAACCCGGGCATAGAAGATATCAGAAAAAAGAAGCGTACAAAGAATAAAAGCAAAAAAAAGCAAACCTGGAAAAGAAGAAAGCGACGAGCTCCGACGAAAGGAAAAACGGCGGCGCAGAAAAGAACTCTGAAAAAACGCACAAAAAATGGAAGACGAAGAACAGAGAGAAAGAAGAGAAGATGCTCGAAAAGAAGTGATGAATAAACAAAGAAAAAGCATGAAAGGGGCAAATAAATAAAGCCTCCACAGAGCGCCGCACGGAAATCGAGGAAGAAACGGTAACAAGCAATAAATGCTGAAACGACCGTTTTCAAATTTTGAAAAACTACTATGCCCGAGCTCGACCTTCCGAAAAAAGACGAACTCGGGCAGGGGCACTGTTCATACCCTGACCGAGCTCTCCAAACTCGGTAAAGCTGATAGAAGGCCCGACCTCGACCCAAGGCCCACGTTCGAGGTCGGACCTCGGACAAACAGGCCAAAGAAAGGCCCGTCAGAAGGAACTAAGCCCAAAACCTAAAGGCCGAAAGGGCCTGGGAAAGGCGGTTCCGCAAAGATAGAGATAAATCTCCCAAAAGATAAGATAAGATAAGAATATCTTATCCAGGGATGATCGCAGCCAACTACTATAAATACACTGGAGCACCCAGGTATAACTCATACTCTAATTCTACTTGATATCTGCTTGGACCCATGCTAACTTAAGCATCGGAGTGTCATTGCAGGTACAACCCCCCGCCGTTCAGCACAACCAGCTCGGGTCACAGACCCCCCACCTCGGGCCTTGCCAGAAGACCGAGCTACACGTTTCAGGTAACCCTCGGAACAGTTACTAAACACTAATGATCATGAAGTTGAGACAAAAAACATAAATGAACACAACATAAAAACCGAAAAGCAGAAAGAAATAAGAACAAAGAATGAATCCACCTTAGTGGCATCTTCTTCTTGAAGGACCAACAATGTCCTTAAGCTCTTCTATGTCCCTTCCTTGCCTTTGTTGCTCCTCCCTCATTGCTCTTTGATCTTCTCTTATTTCATGGAGAATGATGGAGTGCTCATGATGTTCCACCCTTAATTGTTCCACATTATAGCTCAAATCTTCTAAGGAAGTGTTGAGTTGTTCCCAATAGTTGTTGGGAGGAAAGTGCATCCCTTGAGGCATCTCAGGGATTTCTTGATGATGAGCTTCCTCATGCATCTCTTGAGATCCGTGGAAGGTCTCTCTTGCTTGCTCTATCCTCTTCTTGGTGATGGGCTTATCCTCTTCAATGGGGATGTCTCCTTCTATGATAACTCCAGCTGAGTAACATAGATGGCAAATAAGGTGAGGAAAAGCTAGCCTTGCCATGGTGGAGGGCTTTTCGGCTATTTTGTAGATTTCATTGGATATGACTTCATGAACTTCTACTTCCTCTCCAATCATGATGCTATGAATCATGATGGCCCGATCCACAGTAACTTCAGATCGGTTGCTAGTGGAAATGATGGAGCGTTGAATGAACTCCAACCATCCCCTAGCCACAGGCTTGAGGTCCAGTCTTCTTAGTTGAACTGGCTTGCCTTTGGAGTCTCTTTTCCATTGAGCTCCTTCCACACATATGTCCATTAGGACTTGGTCCAACCTTTGATTAAAGTTGACCCTTCTAGTGTAGGGGCGTACATCTCCTTGCATCATGGGCAAGTGGAACGCTAACCTCACATTCTCCGGACTAAAATCTAAGTATTTTCCTCGAACCATTGTGAGATAATTCTTTGGACTCGGGTTCATACTTTGATCATGGTTTCTAATGATCCATGCATTGGCATAGAACTCTTGAACCATTAAGATTCCGACTTGTTGCATGGGGTTGGTTAGGACTTCCCAACCTCTTCTTCGGATCTTATGTCGGATCTCCGGATACTCATTTTTCTTGAGCTTGAAAGGGACCTCCGGGATCACCTTCTTCTTTGCCACAATATCATAGAAGTGGTCTTGATGGCTTTTGGAGATGAATCTTTCCATCTCCCATGACTCGGAGGTGGAAGCTTTTGTCTTCCCTTTTCCTTTTCTAGAGGATTCTCCGGCCTTAGGTGCCATTGATGGTAATGGAAAAACAAAAACCTTATGCTTTTACCACACCAAACTTAAAATATTGCTCGCCCTCGAGCAAGAGAAGAAAGAAGAGAAGAAGAAAACATGGAGGAGAGTGAGATATGGTGTAACAACCCTAGTTTTTGAAAATCAAATAATTAGTTATTTGTGATTTATTTTAAAAAAATTATTTTGCTAAAGGTGATTAAATAGAGTTTCATGATAATTGAAGTTTAAATTAATTAGAATTTTTATTTAAATTTTATTAGATGTTTGGTATAATTGAAGATATAATTTTGGTAACTTTAAAATAAGAAAAGCATTGTATAATTTAATTTAAATAAACTCTATTTTGAATAAATTATGTTATTAATTTGAAGTATTGAGAAAAATATTTTGTTTTGAGTTTTATTTATTATGTTTTGAATTTGCTTTATTAAGGAAAATTATTCTATTTTGAGTTTGATTTATGAAAAAAAAGAGTTATGTTTTGATTTTTATTTAATTTGGAAAAAGAATTGTTATAAGGTCGATTTAAATATTAAAAAGACCTATCGTTTTGGACTTAGTCGATGATGGTTAATGATTTTTTTTATAAAATTGAAAAGTGAGTGTTCTTCTAAAAGCATTAAGGAAAGACTTAAATTCTTGGAAATGGTTTGGGTTAAGATTTGCCCAAGGTAAGGAATGAAAAGAGGATTTGGTTTTAAATGATTGGTTAAGATTTTTGGGGACGAGTATTTGAGGGTTAAGAAAGGTTTATGGAAAATTGTCATGAATTTAAACGGGAAAAGAGAATGGGGAATTGATATACAGATTGTTGAGATTTAGAAAGGAAAATAAAGTGTTAAAAGGCGGGAATACCCCACGAACTGTTAGTTGTTTAACTACGGGGGACACCCATGAATTGATAATTGGTTAAATTCGGGAAGTACCCACGAACTGAATGATCACTGATCTCGGGGAAACCTATAAATTGTTATTTGTTTTATATGCGGGAAAAACCCACGGACTGATAATCATTGATTACGGGAATAACCCATGAATTGTTGTATGTTGATCTCGGGTATAACCCACGAACTGAAGATCATTGTTTGCTGTGTATTGATCTCGGGTATAACCCACAGACTGCAGATCGCTATGTTATTGTGTATTGATCTCGGGTATAACCCACGAACTGAAGATCTCTGTTTTGTTTGTGAATTGATCTCGGGTATAACCCACGAACTGAAGATCTTTGTTTTGTTTGTGAATTGATCTCGGGGACGCCCACGAAATGAAGATCACTGTTTCCCCTTGTGCGTATATTATGGGGTCGGGCTTTGCGCCGATTGCCGGTAGTCACGAAGGAGTGGTATTCTTACCACCGACACATATGCACTAAGGACACAAAGGGAAGCCATATCTGGGACTTGTTCCTAGGTAATGTCGGGTTGCAGGGTGTAAACCGACACGTGAGCTCATGGCCTGCTTAGGACAGACATACATCATATTAGTTGTGTATTTGCATTTGGTTGTATTGCTTGTATTACTTGTTTGTGGTTGTGTTGTTTGTCTTATTGTGAATTGTTTGTGTGTGGAATTGAGTTTCTTACCTGTGCTAGTAGTTTGTGAATGGATAGAGATGATTAATATCTGTTGTTATGACTTTGAATCAATTATGTGGCTGAAAGGTATTTAATATGTCAAGTTTTGCAATTGAGATCAGTTTTGGGTTTAGAAATTCAAAGAAAGCAACTATTTAACTAAAGTAAGATTGACAAGTATTTCAAAGGGTTTGACAAAGATGGATTATTAAGCAAAGTTAATTATTTGCATGTTAATCATTACTTTCACGGCATTCCCATTCCCTACTGAGAACGTGTGGTTTGTTCTCACCCCAAAATTCTTCCACCCTTTCAGTGACACAGGTTCGAAGATACAGTTTGAAGCTGCGGGAGATTATAGAATTTACTTATGAGTTAAGTTACTTTCATAAAAGTTCCCTCGCTCTTATTGCTTAACATTTTTATTTTATACAGAGGGATAGGATTTGTATGTGAGTTTTATTTGAAATCTTGTGTATGACAGATATTATTATTAATAATTATGTGATTATTATTACTTGGTGATGCTTGCTATATGATTTGATAAATAAAAACAAAATTTTCTGGTATTTTTACTAAAACTGGATCGCAATATCGAACTAGAGGCTCAATAATAAATAGTTAATAAAGGAAAGCAGGATGGTAACGCCTTACTTTCGGTACGATCATGACGTTCTGGAAGTTGGGTCGTTACAAAATGGTATCAGAGCAGTTCGTTCCTGTTAGAGCCTTGGGAATGGACTGACTATGCTTCACTGCATACTCTGAGTGTCTGTCATGCTTTGTGACTTGTTCTGATAACAAGAGTTTGTGTTTTATTTGCATGACTGTCTGATGATTAATGCTATTAGGTTACCATTTCATACTTCATGGTATTAGGTCTGGCCAACTTAATACTAATGATTTATGTGTATGGGAACACTAATGGGTTATCATAGACGAAATAGAAGAATAGGTAATGCGATTTACGGGGTTTGGGAGCGTTAGAGGTTATGAAGTTAGCTTCGATTCGACGTATAATCTTTATTCATGCCACATGAACTCGTGCTATCTTTTTCTTCGTTGCTTTCATTGGAATTCTCTAGTTTGAATTTCCTTCTTAGAATGTGATTTGCTTGTTTCCCAACCATACCTTGTCATTCTTATATACCTTTGCTTGCCTATGAATCTGATTGCTTATGTAACTCCTTGAATATCCATCCTTGACAATGCCTATACTTCGGTTTGTATATTTTGTTTTCTTTTATTTCAGTTTGAACTTATTTTATTCTAGCAATTTTCGAGGGCGAAAATTTTTCTAAGGTGGGTAGAATGTAACAACCCTAGTTTTTGAAAATCAAATAACTAGTTATTTGTGATTTATTTTAAGAAAATTATTTTGCTAAAGGTGATTAAATAGAGTTTCATGATAATTGAAGTTTAAATTAATTAGAATTTTTATTTAAATTTTATTAGATGTTTGGTATAATTGAAGATATAATTTTGGTAACTTTAAAATAAGAAAAGCATTGTATAATTTAATTTAAATAAACTCTATTTTGAATAAATTATGTTATTAATTTGAAGTATTGAGAAAAATATTTTGTTTTGAGTTTTATTTATTATGTTTTGAATTTGCTTTATTAAGGAAAATTATTCTATGAGTTTGATTTATGAAAAAAAAGAGTTATGTTTTGATTTTTATTTAATTTGGAAAAAAGAATTGTTATAAGGTCGATTTAAATATTAAAAAGACCTATCGTTTTGGACTTAGTCGATGATGGTTAATGATTTTTTTTATAAAATTGAAAAGTGAGTGTTCTTCTAAAAGCATTAAGGAAAGACTTAAATTCTTGGAAATGGTTTGGGTTAAGATTTGCCCAAGGTAAGGAATGAAAAGAGGATTTGGTTTTAAATGATTGGTTAAGATTTTTGGGGACGAGTATTTGAGGGTTAAGAAAGGTTTATGGAAAATTGTCATGAATTTAAACAGGAAAAGAGAATGGGGAATTGATATACAGATTGTTGAGATTTAGAAAGGAAAATAAAGTGTTAAAAGGCGGGAATACCCCACGAACTGTTAGTTGTTTAACTACGGGGGACACCCATGAATTGATAATTGGTTAAATTCGGGAAGTACCCACGAACTGAATGATCACTGATCTCGGGGAAACCTATAAATTGTTATTTGTTTTATATGCGGGAAAAACCCACGGACTGATAATCATTGATTACGGGAATAACCCATGAATTGTTGTATGTTGATCTCGGGTATAACCCACGAACTGAAGATCATTGTTTGCTGTGTATTGATCTCGGGTATAACCCACGGACTGCAGATCGCTATGTTATTGTGTATTGATCTCGGGTATAACCCACGAACTGAAGATCTCTGTTTTGTTTGTGAATTGATCTCGGGTATAACCCACGAACTGAAGATCTTTGTTTTGTTTGTGAATTGATCTCGGGGACGCCCACGAAATGAAGATCACTGTTTCCCCTTGTGCGTATATTATGGGGTCGGGCTTTGCGCCGATTGCCGGTAGTCACGAAGGAGTGGTATTCTTACCACCGACACATATGCACTAAGGACACAAAGGGAAGCCATATCTGGGACTTGTTCCTAGGTAATGTCGGGTTGCAGGGTGTAAACCGACACGTGAGCTCATGGCCTGCTTAGGACAGACATACATCATATTAGTTGTGTATTTGCATTTGGTTGTATTGCTTGTATTACTTGTTTGTGATTGTGTTGTTTGTCTTATTGTGAATAGTTTGTGTGTGGAATTGAGTTTCTTACCTGTGCTAGTAGTTTCTGAATGGATAGAGATGATTAATATCTGTTGTTATGACTTTGAATCAATTATGTGGCTGAAAGGTATTTAATATGTCAAGTTTTGCAATTGAGATCAGTTTTGGGTTTAGAAATTCAAAGAAAGCAACTATTTAACTAAAGTAAGATTGACAAGTATTTCAAAGGGTTTGACAAAGATGGATTATTAAGCAAAGTTAATTATTTGCATGTTAATCATTACTTTCACGGCATTCCCATTCCCTACTGAGAACGTGTGGTTTGTTCTCACCCCAAAATTCTTCCACCCTTTCAGTGACACAGGTTCGAAGATACAGTTTGAAGCTGCGGGAGATTATAGAATTTACTTATGAGTTAAGTTACTTTCATAAAAGTTCCCTCGCTCTTATTGCTTAACATTTTTATTTTATACAGAGGGATAGGATTTGTATGTGAGTTTTATTTGAAATCTTGTGTATGACAGATATTATTATTAATAATTATGTGATTATTATTACTTGGTGATGCTTGCTATATGATTTGATAAATAAAAACAAAATTTTCTGGTATTTTACTAAAACTGGATCGCAATATCGAACTAGAGGCTCAATAATAAATAGTTAATAAAGGAAAGCAGGATGGTAACGCCTTACTTTCGGTACGATCATGACGTTCTGGAAGTTGGGTCGTTACAGATGGTGTTTCGGCCAAGGTGTAGAAGAGGGGGTTTGTGTTGTGTGAAAATGAAGAAGAATGGAAGGGTATATATAGGGAGGGGAGAGGGTGTAGTTTCGGTCATTTAGGGTGGGTTTGGGTGGGAAAGTGTTTTTGAATTTTGAAGGTATGTGGGGTTTATGGGGAAGAGTGGATGGATGTGAGTGGTGAAGGGGGTAATTAGGAAGAGATTGAAGTTGTTGGGAAGTGTGATATGGGGAAGAGTGTTATAGGATTAGGAGGTAAGGTGGAAATATGTTAGGTGGGGATCCTGTGGGGTCCACAGATCCTGAGATGATCCTGTGGGGTCCACATATCCTGAGGTGTCAAGGATTTACATCCCTGCACCAATTAGGCATGTAGAATGCCTTTGCACACCATTCTGGCGTTTAAACGCCGAGATGATGCACACTCTGGGTGTTCAACGCCCATGTAGCATGTTTCTGGCGTTGAACGCCAGTTCCATACTTGTTACTGGCGTTCAGCGCCAGCTTTCCTCAAGAAACATTCCTGGCGTTCAAACGCCAGAATGTTGCTTGTTTCTGGCGTTCAGCGCCAGTTTCATGCTCTGTTATGGCGTTGAACGCCAGCCAGATGCTCCTTACTGGCATTGAGCACCAAGATGTCCTCCCTCCAGGGTGTGATTTTTCTTCTGCTGTTTTTGATTCTATTTTTAATTTTTATATTTTTTTCGTGACTCCACATGATCATGTACCTAATAAAACACAAAATAACAATAAAATAAAATTAAAATTAGATATATAAAAATTGGGTTGCCTCCCAACAAGCGCTTCTTTAATGTCAGTAGCTTGACAGTGGGCTCCCATGGAGCCACAAAGGTGATCAGGTCAATGTTGTATAGTCCCAACACCAAACTTAGAGTTTGGATATGGGGTCTTAACACCAAACTTAGTGTTTGGTTGTGGCCTCCTAACACCAAACTTAGAGTTTGACTGTGGGGGCTCTTCTTGACTCTGAACTGAGAGAAGCTCTTTGTGCTCACTCTTTTTTGTCACAGAGGGATGGCCATGTGCCTTAAACACAAGGTAGTCCCCATTTAATTGAAGGACTAATTCACCTCTGTTGACATCTATCACAGCTCCTGCTGTGGCTAGGAAAGGTCTTCCAAGGATGATGCACTCATCCTCTTCCTTTCTAGTGTCTAAGATTATGAAATCAGCAGGGATGTAAAGGCCTTCAACCTTTACTAACACGTCCTCTATTACTCCATAAGCTTGTCTTAATGACTTGTCTTCCAATTGTAATGAGAACAAGGCAGGTTGTACCTCAATAATCCCCAGCTTCACATAGAGCTTTTTCAAAGGTCATGGTGCCTATGGTACAAGGTATTAAGAACTTCCCAGGATCTTGTCTCTTTTGAGGTAAAATTTACTGAATCCAGGTATCTAGTTCACTAATGAGCAAGGGAGGTTCACTTTCCCAAGTCTCATTACCAAACAACTTGGCATTCAACTTCATGATAGCTCCTAAATATTGAGCAACTTGCTCTCCAATCATATCTTCATCCTCATCAGAGGAAGAATAGTCTTCAGAGCTCATGAATGGCAGAAGGAGATTTAATGGAATCTCTATGGTCTCTATATGAGCCTCAGATTCCTTTGGATCCTTAATAGAAAACTCCTTCTTGCTTGAGAGACGTCCCAGGAGGTCCTCCTCACTAGGATTTTCATCCTTCTCCTCCCTTGTGCATTCAGCCATATTGATCACATCAATGGCCTTGCACTCTCCTTTTGGATTCTCTTTTGTATTGCTTGGGAGAATACTGGGAGGAGTTTCAATGACCTTCTTACTCAGCTGGCCCACTTGTGGCTCCAGATTTCTGATGGAGGATCTTGTTTCACTCATGAAACTGAAAGTGGCCTTTGACAGATCAGAGACTAGATTGGATAAATTAGAAGTGTTTTGTTCAGAATTCTTTGTCTGTTGCTGAGAAGATGATGGAAAAGGCTTGCTATTGCTAAGCCTATTGCGTCCACCATTGTTAAAGCCTTGTTGAGGCTTTTGTTGATCCTTCCATGAGAAATTTGGATGATTTCTCCATGATGAATTATAGGTGTTTCCATAAGGTTCACCCATGTAATTTACCTCTGCTATTGCAGGGTTCTCAGGATCATAAGCTTCTTCAGAAGCTGCCTCTTTAGTACTGTTGGATGCATTTTGCCATCCATTCAGACTTTGAGAGATCATGTTGACTTGCTGAGTCAACACTTTGTTCTGAGCCAATATGGCATTCAGAGCATCAATTCAAGAACTCCCTTCCTCTGAGGCATCCCATTATTCACGGAATTTCTCTCAGAAGTGTACATGAATTGGTTATTTGCAACCATGTCAATGAGTTCTTGAGCTTCTGCAGGTGTTTTCTTTAGGTGAATGGATCCACCTGCAGAATGGTCCAATGACATTTTCGAAAACTCAGATAGACCATAATAGAATATATCTAATATTGTCCATTCTGAAAACATGTCAGATAGACACCTTTTGGTCAACTGCTTGTATCTTTCCCAAGCTTCATAGAGGGATTCACCATCTTTTTGTTTGAAGGTCTGAACATCCACTCTAAGCTTGCTCAGCTTTTGAGGAGGAAAGAATTTATCCAAGAAGGCTGTGACCAGCTTATCCCAAGAGTCCAGGCTATCCTTAGGTTGTGAATCCAACCATATTCTAGCTCTGTCTCTTACAGCAAAAGGGAAAAGCATGAGTCTGTAGACTTCAGGATCTACTCCATTCGTCTTAACAGTCTCACAAATCTGCAAGAACTTAGTTAAAAACTGGTAAGGATCTTCAGATGGAAGTCCATAAAACTTGCAGTTCTGTTGCATTAATGCAACTAGTTGAGGCTTAAGCTCAAAATTGTTGGCTCTAATGGTGAGAATGGAGATGCTTCTTCCATCAAATTTGGACGTTGGTTTTGTGAAATCACCAAGCATTCTCCTTGCATTATTGTTGTTGGGTTCGGCTGCCATCTCCTTCTCTTATTCCAATATTTCTGAAAGGTTACCTTTAGATTGTTGTAATTTAGCTTCTCTTAGTTTCCTCTTCAGAGTCCTTTCAGGTTCGGGATCAATTTCAACAAGAGTGCCTTTTTCCTTGTTCCTGCCCATATGAAAGAGAAGAAAACAGGAAAAGAAGAGGAATCCTCTATGTCAGAGTATAGAGATTCCTTTATGTTAGTAGAAGAAGAAATGGGAGAAGAGTGGAGAAGAATGGGTTCGGATTTTCAGATGAAGAGAGGTGAAGAGAAGTGTTAGTAAATAAATAATTAAATAGAAGAAGAGGGGAGAGGGAGAATTCCAAAAATTAATTTTTGAAAAGGGGTTAGTAATTTCGAAAATTAAAGATAAGATGTAATTAAAATCAAAATTTAAAACAAAAAGAATTTTTAAAAAGATGAGATATTTTCGAAAATTAAAGAGGGAAAAGTAGTTAGGTGGTTTTGAAAAAGATAAGAAACAAACAAAAAGTCAAATAGTTAGTTGAAAAAGATTTTAAAGTCAAATTTGAAAAGATAAGATGATAAGAAGATAGATAAGATATTTTGAAATCAAATTTTTGAAAAAGATAAAAAGATAAGATAAAAAGATAAGATAGAAAAGATAAAAAAAGATTTTAATTTTTAAATTTAAAATTACTTACTTCACTAACAAGAAACTACAAGATAAGATTCTAGAACTTTAAAGATTGAACCTTTCTTAACAAGAAAGTAACAAACTTCAAATTTTTGAATCAATCACATTATTTGTTAGCTAATTTTCGAAATTATGATATAAAGATAAGAAAAAGATTTTGAAAATATTTTGAAAAAGATTTTTGAAATTTTTGAAAAAGAGGGAAAATTGGAAAAGATATGATTTTTGAAAAAGATTTTGAAAAGATAAGATTTTTAAATATTGAAAATTTGACTTGACTTGTAAGAAACAACTAATTTTGAAATTTTTTGACTAAGTCAACTCAAATTTTCGAAAATTATGAGAAAAATAAGGAAAAGATATTTTTTTTATTTTTGAATATTTTAATTATGAGAGAGAAAAACACAATTATGACCCAAAACATAAAAATTTTGGATCAAAACACATGATGCATGCAAGAACACTATAAATGTCAAGATGAACACCAAGAACACTTTGAAGATGGAACATCAAGAACATATTTTTGAAAAAATTTTTTGATGCAAAGAAAACATGTAAGACACCAAACTTAGAAATCTTTAATGCATGGACTCTAACAAACAAAAAATGCATATGAAAAACAACAAACAACACAAAACAAGAAATCATCAAGATCAAACAAGAAGACTTGTCAAGAACAACTTGAAGATCATCAAGAACACTATGAATGCATGAGATTTTCGAAAAAATATTGCATAAATTTTAAAAACATGCAAGTGACACCAAACTTAAAAATTGACTCAAGACTCAAACAAGAACACAAAATATTTTTGGTTTTTATGATTTTCTAATTTTTTTGGATTTTTATTAATTTTTTCGAAAAAATTTTTGGAAAAACGAAAAAGAAAAGAAAAATTTTGAAAAAGTTTTTGAAAAGAAAATTACCTAATCTGAGCAACAAGATGAACCGTCAGTTGTCCATACTCGAACAATCCCCGGCAACGGCGCCAAAAACTTGGTGGACGAAATTGTGATCCTCAAAGTTGGCCTCTTTGTACTTGTATGAAATTTAAATATTGGCTTTATCAAAAATACCCCAAAGAGATCATGGTATGATGAATTGGGATCTTAATAATCCCTGGTAATGGCACATGTGATCACAACTCCGTTCAACTAACCAGCAAGAGCACTGGGTCGTCCAAGTAATACCTTACGTGAGTAAGGGTCGATCCCACGGAGATTGTTGGTATGAAGCAAGCTATGGTCACTGGTGCACGAAATTGCAATAACACTTTTGCAATCCCGCACAACTAACCAGCAAGTGCACTGGGTCGTCCAAGTAATACCTTGCGTGAGCAAGGGTCGATCCCACGGAGATTGTCGGCTTGAAGCAAGCTATGGTTATCTTGTAAATCTTAGTCAGGATAGCAGAAATTATCAGGATTGTTTGTGAAAAGCAAAAGAACATGAAATGGTTACTTGTTTTGCAGTAATGGAGAATAGGTTGAGGTTTGGAGATGCTCCATCTTCTGAATCTCTGCTTTCCTACTGTCTTCTTCTTCAGTCACGCAGGTCTCCTTCCATGGCAAGCTGTGTGTAGGGTTTCACCATTGTCAGTGGCTACCTCCCATCCTCTCATTGGAACGATTCCTAATGCCCTGTCACGGCACGGCATTCCATCTGTCGGTTCTCAATCAGACCGGAGTAGAATCCAGTGATTCTTTTGGCGTCTGTCACTAACGCCCCGCCTTCAGGAGATTGAAGCACGTCACAGTCATTCAGTCATTGAATCCTACTCAGAATACCACAGACAAGGTTTAAACCTTCCGGATTCTCTTGAATGCCGCCATCAGTCTAGCTTATACCATGAAGATTCCGATTAAAGAATCCAAGAGATAACTACTTAATCTAAGGTAGAACGGAGGTGGTTGTCAGTCACACGTTCATGGTTGAGAATGATGATGATTGTCACGGATCATCACATTCATCCGGATTAAGAACAAGTATTATCTTAGAATGGAAGCAAGCATGATTGAATGAGAAACAGTAGTAATTGCATTAATCCATCATGACACAGCAGAGCTCCTCACCCCCAACCATGGGGTTTAGAGACTCATACTGTAGAAGAAAACGTGTACAATGTCATAAGGTCGCATTCGGTCCTGATTACAAAGTCAAAAGGTCCTATAAGTAGTAAACTAGTATCCTAAGGTTTACAGAAATGAGTAAATGACAGAAAAATCCACTTCCGGGCCCACTTGGTGTGTGCTTGGGCTGAGCATTGAAGCTTTTATGTGTAGAGACGTTTTCTGGAGTTAAACGCCAGTTCTCATGCCAGTTTGGGCGTTTAACTCCAAGTTTTATGCCAGTTCCGGCGTTTAACGCTGGAATTTCTGAGGCCGGTTTGCTACGCAGGTTTGGGCCATCAAATCTTGGGCAAAGTATGGACTATTATATATTGCTGGAAAGCCCAGGATGTCTACTTTCCAACGCCGTTGAGAGCGCGCCAATTGGGCTTCTGTAGCTCCAGAAAATCCACTTCGAGTGCAGGGAGGTCAGAATCCAACAGCATCTGCAGTCCTTTTCAGTCTCTGGATCAGATTTTTGCTCAGAACCTTCAATTTCAGTCAGAAAATACCTGAAATCACAGAAAAACACACAAACTCATAGTAAAGTCCAGAAAAGTGAATTTTAACTAAAAACTAATAAAAATATAATAAAAACTCAACTAAAACTACCAAAAACATACTAAAAACAATGCCAAAAAGCATATAAATTATCCGCTCATCACAACACCAAACTTAAATTGTTGCTTGTCCCCAAGCAACTGAAAATCAAAATAGGATAAAAAGAAGAGAATATACTATAGACTCCAAAATATCAAAGAAACATAGTTCCAATTAGATGAGCGGGACTAGTAGCTTTTTGCCTCCGAACAGTTTTGGCATCTCACTCTATCCTTTGAAGTTCAGAATGATTGGCATCTATGAGAACTCAGAACTCAGATAGTGTTATTGATTCTCCTAGTTAAGACTGATGATTCTTGAACATAGCTTATGTATGAGTCTTGGCTGTGGCCCAAAGCACTCTGTCTTCCAGTATTACCACCGGATACATACATGCCACAGACACATAATTGGGTGAACCTTGTTAGATTGTGACTCAGCTTTGCTAAAGTCCCCAATTAGAGGTGTCCAGGGTTCTTAAGCACACTCTTATTGCCTTGGATCACAACTCTATTTCTTTTCTTTTTCTTTTTCTTTTCTCTTTTTTTTTCGAAATTTTTTTTTTTTTGTATTCACTGCTTTTTCTTGCTTCAAGAATCAATTTGATGATTTTTCAGATCCTCAATAACAATTCTCTTTCTCCTCATTCTTTCAAGAGCCAACAAATTTAACATTCTTAAAAACAACAAATTCAAGAGACATATGCACTGTTCAAGCATTCATTCAGAAAACAAAAAGTATTGTCACCACATCAAACTAATTCAACTAGTTTCAGAGATAAATTTCGAAATCCTGTACTTCTTGTTCTTTTGTGATTAAAGCATTTTTTTCTTTTAAGAGAGGTGATGGATTCATAGGACATTCATAACTTTAAGGCATAACTTTAATTTTATTAATTATGAATTAAAAACAAGACTCAAAAATAGATATAGAATGAGACTAGAAAAACGAAAAATAAAAACAAAATAAAGGAAAATAAAAAAAAACGAAAAACAGAGGCTCCTAATGATAGAGGTTTTCACAGAGTTAGGACTCAACAACCTTGATTTTGAGAAGTGGATGCTCCCTCAGCTTGAGAGGAGAGCTTTTGGCGTTTCATCTCTTGAATTTCACGCCCTTGCTTCTCTTGTTCCTTCCATTGTCTTCTTGGTGATTGGATGTTCTATGGGTATGAGTTCATCTTCTTCTATCTTCACCCCAGCCTCTTTACAGAGCAAGGAGATCAAGCTTGGGTAAGCCAATTTGGTTACAGTGGAATTCCTATTTGCAATTGTGTAGATCTCACAGGCAATCATATGATGAACCTCCACTTCTTTTCCAAGCATGATGCAATGAATCATCACTGCTCTCTTGATGGTGACCTCAGAACGGTTGCTAGTGGGCAATATGGAACGCCCAATAAAGTCTAGCCAACCTCTTGCAATTGGTTTGAGGTCTCCCCTCTTGAGTTGGTTTGGGACACCCTTAGAATTGGTTATCCATTTAGTTCCAGGGAGGCATATGTCCTCTAGAACTTGATCCAACCCCTTATCTACTCTCACCATCCTCCTATTAAAGGAATCAGGATCATCTTGTAGTTGAGGTAGTTTGAAGATTTCTCTTATTTTGTCCAGATGGAAGTACATAACTTTCCCTCTGACCATGGTTCTGTGGGTATGGTAAGCGGTTCCAGTCATTCTTTGCTTATCTGTTAGCCACAGATTTGAGTAGAATTCCTGAACCATGTTCCTTCCAACCTTTGTCTCAGGATTGGTCAGAACTTCCCAACCTCTGTTTCGAATTTGCTCTTGGATCTCCGGATATTCATCTTCTTTCAGATCAAATTTAACTTCCGGGATCACTGACCTCAGACCCATTATTTTGTGATAATGGTCTTCATGTTCTTTGGTTAAGAACTTCTCTTCATTCCAAAGATTCTTTGGATTAGTCTCTTTCTTTCCTCTTGAGTTGGTTTGTTTTCCCTTGGGAGCCATGATCTTGATAGATTTTGGCTTAGTGATCACGGAAAAGCACACCAAACTTAGAGGTTTTTCTTGTCCTCAAGCAAAAAGAAAAGAAAGAAGAGAAGAGAGAGAGAGAGAGAGGAAATTCGAATGGTGTGAGGAAGGAGGGGTGAGGAACGTTCATTTATAGAGTGGGGGGAGGAGAATTCCGAAAACAAAAGAGAGATTTGAAATGAAATTTGAAAAGATTTTGAAAAAATTTGAGAAAAGGGTGAGTTTTTGAAGAAGATTTGAGATTATTTTGAAATAGATTTGAAAAATGGTTTTGATTTGTGAAGATTTGAAAGTGAATGATGAAAGGTTGAAGTGCATTTATGTAGAAGATTATGGGTAAAAAGAGGAAAGTTTGAAAAAATTTGAGTTGAAAACAAAAATGTGGTCCCCCCACCTTTCTGGCGTTAAACGCCCAGAATGGTACCCATTCTGGCGTTTAACGCCCACTTGGCACCCTTTTTGGGCGTTTAACGCCCAGCCAGGTACCCTGGCTGGCGTTAAACGCCAGAAAACCTTCCTCACTGGGCGTTTTTCTGAACGCCCAGTGATGCTGCACACCTGGCGTTAAACGCCCAGAATGGTACCCATTCTGGCGTTTAACGCCCAAAATGGTACCATTACTGGCGTTAAACGCCCAGAATGGTACCCATTCTGGCGTTTAACGCCCAAAATGCACCTTACTGGCATTTTTTTGCCAGTAAGCTCATTTTCTCTGCTTTTTAAGCTGAATCCTTCTGTAACTCTGTGAATTCCTTCATTTTTGATATTTGCCTCTGTAAGAACAAATCATATAGCCTACTAATGACTGGGTTGCCTCCCAGTAAGCGCTTCTTTACTGTCTTTAGCTGGACTTCCACTGAGAATCACTCAAGTCTCAGTTTTGAGCACTCCTGCTCAAAGTTTCTTTCAAGATAATGTTTGATTCTCTATCCATTAACAATGAACTTCTTATCAGAATCAATATCCTGAAGCTCAACATATCCATATGGTGATACTCCTGTAATCACATATGGACCCCCCCAACGGGATTTGAGTTTTCCTGGAAACAGTTTGAGCCTAGAGTTGAAGAGCAGAACTTTTTGTCTTGGCTCAAAGACTCTGGTTGACAATCTCTTGTCATGCCACTTCTTTGCCTTTTCCTTATAAATTTTTGCATTTTCAAAGGCATTGAGTCTGAACTCTTCTAGCTCATTTAGCTGGAGCAGTCTTTTCTCACCAGCTAACTGTGCATCCATGTTTAGGAATCTGGTTGCCCAATAGGCTTTATGTTCCAGTTCCACAGGCAAATGACAGGCCTTCCCATACACCAATTGGTATGGGGAGGTACCTATAGGAGTCTTGAATGCTGTTCTGTATGCCCACAGAGCATCATCCAAGCTCTTTGCCCAATCCTTTCTTCGGGACATTACAGTCCGTTCTAGGATTCTTTTTAGCTCTCTGTTAGAGACTTCTGCTTGCCCATTTGTCTGTGGATGATACGGAGTTGCCACTTTGTGGCTAATTCCATATCTAACCAGAGCAGAGTATAGCTGTTTATTGCAGAAATGAGTGCCCCCATCACTGATTAGCACTCTGGGGACGCCAAATCTGCTGAAAATGTTCTTCTGGAGGAATTTCAGTACGGTCTTAGTATCATTAGTGGGTGTAGCAACTGCTTCTACCCACTTAGATACATAGTCCACTGCCACCAGAATGTAAGTGTTTGAGTATGATGGTGGGAATGGCCCCATGAAGTCAATTCCCCATACATCAAACAGCTCTATCTCTAATATCCCTTGTTGAGGCATGGCATATCCATGAGGCAGGTTACCATCTCTTTGGCAACTGTCACAGTTACGCACAAACTCTCGGGAATCTTTATAGAGAGTAGGCCAGTAGAAGCCACATTGGAGGACTTTAGTGGCTGTTCGCTCACTTCCAAAGTGTCCTCCATACTGTGATCCATGGCAGTGCCATAGGATCCTCTGTGCTTCTTCTCTGGGTACACACCTGCGGATCACTCCGTCAGCACATCTCTTAAAGAGATATGGTTCATCCCAGAGGTAGTACTTGGCATCTGAAATTAATTTCTTTCTCTGCATGTAACTGTACTCCTTGGGTATAAACCTCACAGCTTTATAGTTTGCAATGTCTGCAAACCATGGAGCTTCCTGAATGGCAAATAGTTGCTCATCTGGGAAAGTCTCAGAAATCTCAGTAGAAGGGAGGGACGCCCCAACTACTGGCTCTATTCTGGACAGATGATCAGCTACTTGATTTTCTGTCCCTTTTCTGTCTCTTATTTCTATATCAAACTCTTGCAGAAGCAACACCCACCTGATAAGCCTGGGTTTTGAATCCTGCTTTGTGAGTAAGTATTTAAGAGCAGCATGGTCAGTGTACACAATCACTTTGGATCCTACTAGGTGGGATCTAAACTTGTCAATGGCATAAACCACTGCAAGTAATTCTTTTTCTGTGGTTGTGTAATTTTTCTGTGCATCATTTAGAACACGACTAGCATAATAAATGACATGCAGAAGTTTATTATGCCTCTGTCCCAACACTGCACCAATGGCATGATCACTGGCATCACACATTAATTCAAATGGTAATGCCCAATCTGGTGCAGAGATAACTGGTGCTGTGACCAACTTAGCTTTCAGGGTCTCAAATGCCTGCAGACACTCATTATCAAAGATAAATGGAGTGTCAGCAGCTAGCAGATTACTCAGAGGTTTGGCAATTTTCGAAAAATCCTTGATAAACTTTCTGTAAAATCCTGCATGTCCCAGAAAGCTTCTGATTGCCTTAACATTGGCAGGTGGTGGTAATTTTTCAATTACCTCTACCTTTGCCTTATCCACCTCTATTCCCCTGCTTGAAATTTTGTGCCCAAGGACAATTCCTTCAGTCACCATAAAGTGACATTTCTCCCAGTTTAAAACCAGGTTAGTCTCTTGGCATCTTTTCAGGACAAGTGATAGGTGGTTAAGACAGGAGCTGAATGAGTCTCCATATACTGAAAAGTCATCCATGAAGACTTCCAGAAATTTCTCTACCATATCTGAAAAGATAGAGAGCATGCACCTCTGAAAGGTTGCAGGTGCATTGCACAGACCAAAAGGCATTCTCCTATAGGCAAACACGCCTGAAGGGCAGGTGAATGCTGTTTTCTCTTGGTCCTGAGGGTCTACTGCAATTTGGTTGTAGCCTGAATAGCCATCCAAAAAGCAGTAATAATCATGGCCAGCTAGTCTTTCAAGCATTTGGTCTATGAATGGTAAAGGAAAATGATCCTTTCTGGTGGCTGTATTGAGCCTTCTGTAGTCAATACACATGCGCCACCCTGTGACTGTCCTTGTGGGAACCAGTTCATTTTTTTCATTATGAACCACTGTCATGCCTCCCTTTTTGGGAACAACTTGGACAGGGCTCACCCAGGGGCTATCAGAAATAGGATAAATGATCCCAGCCTCTAGTAATTTAGTGACCTCTTTCTGCACCACTTCCTTCATGGCAGGATTTAGCCTCCTCTGTGGTTGGACCACTGGTTTGGCATTATCCTCCAATAGGATCTTGTGCATGCATCTAGCTGGGCTAATGCCCTTAAGATCACTTATGGACCACCCAAGAGCTGTCTTGTGCGTCCTCAGCACTTGAATCAGTGCTTCCTCTTCCTGTGAATTTAAAGCAGAGCTTATAATCACTGGAAAAGTGTCACCCTCTCCCAGAAATGCATATTTCAGAGATGGTGGTAGAGGTTTGAGTTCAGGTTTGGGAGGCTTATCCTCCTCCTGAGGAATTTTCGAAAATTCCTTTACTTCCTCTAGTTCTTCTTGATCAGGTTGAGCATCTTTGAAGATGTCCTCAAGCTCTGATTCTAGGCTTTCAGCCATATTGATCTCTTCTACCAGAGAATCAATAATGTCAACGTCCATGCAGTCTTCTGGTGTGTCTGGATGCTGCATAGCTTTCACAGCATTCAACTTGAACTCATCCTCATTGACTCTCAGGGTTACTTCCCCTTTATGTACATCAATGAGAGTTCGTCCAGTTGCTAGGAAAGGTCTTCCTAGAATGAGAGTTGCACTCTTGTGCTCCTCCATTTCCAGCACCACAAAGTCAGTTGGAAAGGCAAATGGCCCAACCTTGACAATCATGTCCTCTATTATGCCTGATGGGTGTTTAATGGAACCATCAGCAAGCTGGAGGCATATCCTGGTTGGTTTGACTTCTCCAGTCAACCCAAGCTTTCTGATAGTGGATGCAGGTATTAGATTTATGCTTGCTCCAAGATCACATAAGGCTATCTTGGTGCAGGCACCTTCTAATGTGCAGGGTATCATAAAGCTTCCAGGATCTTGAAGCTTTTCTGGTAAGCTTTTCAAAATGACTGCACTGCATTCTTCAGTGAGAAACACTTTTTCAGTTTCTCTCCAATCCTTCTTATGGCTTAAGATCTCTTTCATGAACTTAGCATAAGAGGGTATTTGCTCAAGTGCCTCTGCAAACGGAATCTTTATTTCAAGAGTCCTTAGATAGTCTGCAAAGCGGGCAAATTGCTTATCCTGTTCCGCTTTGCGGAGTTTCTGAGGATAAGGCATCTTGGCTTGATATTCTTCAACCTTAGATGCTGCAGGTTTATTCCTTACAGAAATGGTTGAAGAGGCCTTGTTAGGGAGATAATCATCAGAACTCTCAGGTGCCTGATTCTCCTTGGGCGTTTGAACGCCAGGAGTGGATGAAGTTTGGGCGTTAAACGCCAACTTCTCCCCCTTTTCTGGCGTTTGAACGCCAGAACTGGGCAGGGAATGGGCGTTTAACGCCAGCTTTCCTCCCTGTTCTGGCGTTTGAACGCCAGTATTGGGCAAGGAATGGGCGTTTAACGCCAACTTTCCTTCCCTTTCTGGCGTTTGAACGCCAATAATATTCCTCTCTGGGCTCTTACTGTCCTCAGAGGGATTTTGAACAGTGGCTTGGTTATCCTCTGTCAACTGTTCCTTAATTGACTTCTTGCTCTTTTGAGCAGTGGCATTCAGTGTTTTCCCACTCCTCAGTTGAACTGCTTGACATTCTTCTGTTATTTGTTTAGATATTTGCTGTTTTGCTTGATTCAACTGCAGTTCTATGCTCTTGTTAGCAACCTTAGTATCATGGAGCATTTCTTTAAATTCTGCTAACTGTTCTGTCATCAGGAGCAATTGTTGATTAAGCTCATTCATCTGTTCTTGAGGATCAGGATCATTGACTACTGCCATGACCTCTTCTTGTGGAACGAATTCCTTGCTAGAATATAAGTATTGGTTTCTAGCAACAATGTCTATAAGCTCTTGAGCTTCTTCAATTGTCTTTCTCATGTGTATAGATCCACCAGCTGAGTGGTCTAGAGACATCTGAGCTTTTTCTGTAAGCCCATAGTAGAAGATGTCTAACTGTACCCACTCTGAAAACATTTCAGAGGGGCATTTTCTGAGCATACCTCTATACCTCTCCCAGGCATCATAAAGGGATTCATTATCCTCTTGTTTAAAGCCTTGGATGTCCATCCTTAGCTGTGTCATCCTTTTTGGAGGGTAAAAATGATTCAGGAATTTTTCTGATAACTGTTTCCATGTCTTTATGCTTGCTGTAGGTTGGTTATTCAACCACCTTTTTGCTTGATTTTTTACAGCAAATGGAAACAGTAACAGTCTGTAGACATCCTGATCTACCTCTTTATCATGTATTGTGTCAGCAATTTGTAAGAACTGTGCCAGAAACTCAGTAGGTTCTTCCTCTGGAAGACCGGAATACTGGCAATTTTGCTGCACTATGATAATGAGTTGAGGGTTTAGCTCAAAGCTGCTTGCTTTGATGGGAGGTACACAGATGCTACTCCCATATGCAGCTGTACTGGGGTTGGCATAGGACCCCAGAGTCCTTCTGGACTGGTTAATTCCACTTAAGTCCATATTGGACAAAAGGGAAATGATAATAATTGCAAAGAGATAAATTTTGTTTGTTTTTTTTTTTGAAATAACCGAAAAATAAAAATAAAAACAAAAAGGAAATTTAAAATAAAAATTCGATAATCAAAAAGAAAATAAAATAAGATTTCGAAAATTAGAAAGAAAATAAGATCAAAGCAAATTGAGAACTGAATCAATTAGTTAATTAAAAAGATTTTGAAAACAGCAATTAAGAAGATATGATTGAAAAGTTTTTATGAAAAAGATTTGATTTTTTTTTTTTTAAAAAAGAGGAAAGAGAAAAACACAAAATGACACCAAACTTAAAATTTTAGAAAATCAAACACTATTTTTTTTTCGAAAATTTTAAAGGAAAAACACAAAGAGGACACCAAACTTAGAACTTTTATGAATCAAAAAGGGACTAAGAACATGCAAAAATTGAAAATCAAAAAGAAAAACAAAAGCATGCAAATGACACCAAACTTAAAATATGAAACTAGACTCAACTAAAAGACTCTAAACCAACAAAAATAAAACAGTCCTAATCTAAGCAACAAGACAAGCCGTCAGTTGTCCAAACTCAAACAATCCCCGGCAACGACGCCAAAAACTTGGTGCACGAAATTGCAATAACACTTTTGCAATCCCGCACAACTAACCAGCAAGTGCACTGGGTCGTCCAAGTAATACCTTGCGTGAGCAAGGGTCGATCCCACGGAGATTGTTGGCTTGAAGCAAGCTATGGTTATCTTGTAAATCTTAGTCAGGATAGCAGAAATTATCAGGATTGTTTGTGAAAAGAAAAAGAACATGAAATGGTTACTTGTTTTGCAGTAATGGAGAATAGGTTGAGGTTTGGAGATGCTCCATCTTCTGAATCTCTGCTTTCCTACTGTCTTCTTCTTCAGTCACGCAGGTCTCCTTCCATGGCAAGCTGTGTGTAGGGTTTCACCATTGTCAGTGGCTACCTCCCATCCTCTCATTGGAACGATTCCTAATGCCCTGTCACGGCACGGCATTCCATCTGTCGGTTCTCAATCAGACCGGAGTAGAATCCAGTGATTCTTTTGGCGTCTGTCACTAACGCCCCGCCTTCAGGAGATTGAAGCACGTCACAGTCATTCAGTCATTGAATCCTACTCAGAATACCACAGACAAGGTTTAGACCTTCCGGATTCTCTTGAATGCCGCCATCAGTCTAGCTTATACCACGAAGATTCCGATTAAAGAATCCAAGAGATAACTACTTAATCTAAGGTAGAACGGAGGTGGTTGTCAGTCACACGTTCATGGTTGAGAATGATGATGATTGTCACGGATCATCACATTCATCCGGATTAAGAACAAGTATTATCTTAGAATGGAAGCAAGCATGATTGAATGAGAAACAGTAGTAATTGCATTAATCCATCATGACACAGCAGAGCTCCTCACCCCAACCATGGGGTTTAGAGACTCATACTGTAGAAGAAAACGTGTACAATGTCATAAGGTCGCATTCGGTCCTGATTACAAAGTCAAAAGGTCCTATAAGTAGTAAACTAGTATCCTAAGGTTTACAGAAATGAGTAAATGACAGAAAAATCCACTTCCGGGCCCACTTGGTGTGTGCTTGGGCTGAGCATTGAAGCTTTTATGTGTAGAGACGTTTTCTGGAGTTAAACGCCAGTTCTCATGCCAGTTTGGGCGTTTAACTCCAAGTTTTATGCCAGTTCCGGCGTTTAACGCTGGAATTTCTAAGGCCGGTTTGCTACGCAGGTTTGGGCCATCAAATCTTGGGCAAAGTATGGACTATCATATATTGCTGGAAAGCCCAGGATGTCTACTTTCCAACACCGTTGAGAGCGCACCAATTGGGCTTTTGTAGCTCCAGAAAATCCACTTCGAGTGCAGGGAGGTCAGAATCCAACAGCATCTGCAGTCCTTTTCAGTCTCTGAATCAGATTTTTGCTCAGGTCCCTCAATTTCAGCCAGAAAATACCTGAAATCACAGAAAAACACACAAACTCATAGTAAAGTCTAGAAAAGTGAATTTTAACTAAAAACTAATAAAAATATACTAAGAACTCAACTAAAACTACTAAAAACATACTAAAAACAATGCCAAAAAGGGTACAAATTATCCGCTCATCACAACACCAAACTTAAATTGTTGCTTGTCCTCAAGCAACTTAAAATCAAATAAGATAAAAAGAAGAGAATATACTATAGACTCCAAATTATCAATGAAACATAGCTCCAAATTAGATGAGCGGGACTAGTAGCTTTTTGCCTCCGAACAGTTTTGGCATCTCACTTTATCCTTTGAAATTCAGAATGATTGGCTTCTTTAGGAACTCAGAATCCAGATAGTGTTATTGATTCTCCTAGTTAAGTATGATGATTCTTGAACACAGCTACTTATTGAGTCTTGGCCATGGCCCAAAGCACTCTGTCTTCCAGTATTACCACCGGATACATACATGCCACAGACACATAATTGGGTGAACCTTTTCAGATTGTGACTCAGCTTTGCTAGAGTCCCCAATTTAGAGGTGACTTTGAGCGCCGGTTTGGGCCATCAAATCTTGGGAAAAGTATGGACTATTATATATTGCTGGAAAGCCCTGGATGTCTACTTTCCAACGCCGTTGAGAGCGCGCCAATTGGGCTTCTGTAGCTCCAGAAAATCTACTTTGAGTGCAGGGAGGTCAGAATCCAACAGCATCTGCAGTCCTTTTCAGTCTCTGGATCAGATTTTTGCTCAGAACCTTCAATTTCAGTCAGAAAATACCTGAAATCACAGAAAAACACACAAACTCATAGTAAAGTCCAGAAAAGTGAATTTTAACTAAAAACTAATAAAAATATAATAAAAACTCAACTAAAACTACCAAAAACATACTAAAAACAATGCCAAAAAGCATATAAATTATCCGCTCATCAGTCACCTTGTAAATCTCAGTTAAGCGGATTAAGTTGGTTTATGATATGTTCAAAAATTAATAATAAACAAAAAATAAAATATTATAGAAATACTTATGTAAATCAAAAGTGGGAATTTCAGATAGGCGTATAGAGATGCTGTGCTCCTCTTGAATCTCTACTTTCTTATTACATTCATCCTATCCTTCTTACTCCTTTCAATGGCTACATCCCATCCTCTCAGTGAAAATGGTCCTATGCTCTGTCACAGCACGGCTAATCATCTGTCGGTTCTCAATCAGGTTGGAATAGAATCCCTTGATTATTTTGCGTCTGTCACTAACGCCCAGCCTTCAGGAGTTTGAAGCTCGTCACAGTCATTCAATCCCGGAATCCTAATCAGAATACCACAGACAAGGTTTAGACTTTCCGGATTCTCATGAATGCCATCATCAATTCTAGCTTATACCACGAAGATTCTGATTAAGGAATCCAAGAGATATGCGCCCGGCCTAAGGTAGAACGGAAGTGGTTGTCAGTCACGCGCATTCATAGGTGAGAATGATGATGAGTGTCACGGATCATCACATTCATCAAGTTGAAGTGCAACGAATATCTTAGAATAGGAATAAAAGAGAATTGAATAGGAAATAATAGTAATTGTATTGAAACTTGAGGTACAGCAGAGCTCTACACCCTTAATCTATGGTGTGTAGAAACTCCACCGTTGAAAATACATAAGTGAAAGGTTCAGGCATGGCCGAATGGCCAGCCCCCAAAACGTGATCAATGGCCTCCTAAGATGAAGAATAAAACAAAACTGAGACAAAAGATGTAACGTGGTCAAAAGACGACTAATACACTAGTAAAAAGTTCTATTTATAATAAACTAGCTATTAGGGTTTACAGAAGTAAATAATTGATGCATAAATCCACTTCCGGGGCCCACTTGGTGTATGTTTGGGCTGAGCTTGATCTATCCACGAGCTGAGGCTTTTATTGGAGTTGAACGCCAAGTTGTAACGTGTTTTGGGCGTTCAACTCCGGGTTGTGACGTGTTTCTGGCGTTTTACTCCAGACAGCAACATGGAACTGGCGTTGAGCGCCACTTTACGTCATCAATTCCCAAATAAAGTATGGACTATTATATATTGCTGGAAAGCTCTGGATGTCTACTTTCCAACGCCATTAAGATCGCGCCATTTAGAGTTCTGTAGCTCCAGAAAATCCATTTTGAGTGCAGGGAGGTCAGATTCCAATAGCATCAGCAGTCCTTTGTCAGCCTCCTATCAGAGTTTTGCTCAAGTCCTTCAATTTCAGCCAGAAATTACCTGAAATCATAGAAAAACACACAAACTCATAGTAAAGTACAGACATGTGAATTTAACATAAAAACTAATGAAAACATCCCTAAAAGTAGCTAGATCATACTAAAAACTACCTAAAAATAATGCCAAAAAGCGTATAAATTATCCGCTCATCAAGGCAATAACACAAACACTTAACTTGAAATAAGAAAAGAGAAATAAAAAAATAAAGTAAATGACTAAAACGAAAAAAATGCCTAATCTAGATAATCAATCAACCGGTAGTTTATTAATCCCAATTAATCCCCGGCAACAGCGCCAAAAACTTGATGACAAAAAAATTAATTATTTCTTCCGTAATAACTACCGGCAAGTACGTCGGGTCGTATCAAGTAATAAAACTCACAAGAGTGAGGTCGATCCCACGAGGATTAACGGATTAAGCAAGCAATAGTTGATTAATTATTCTAGTTAGACGATTCAATTGAGTGATAAGCAAACAAAGAATGTAAATGACTTGAAATTAAATGAAAGCAATAAAGTGCAAGGAAAGTAAATGACAAGAAATTAAAGTGCTGAAAATTAAAATACAAGAATGTAAATTGTAGGGAATGAAAATTACAAGAAAGTAAATGACTAGAAAGTAAAACCAAGTGAAGCCTTTCTACAAACACTTGGAAGGCATAAATGTGAAAAAGTAAATAAAGCCATAAATGTGCATAAGTAAATGACAAGAATTAAAGACAAGAAGTAAATAACAAGAATTAAGAATGAAATTAACATTAGGATAAAGAGATATTGCATTCGTAGGATCAATAGTTTTCATCTCCTCTTCAATCATGCAACTCATTGACCTCTTGGCAATTATGAGTGATTGAATCCCAATGTCTTAGTAATTCAATCTCCCCAATATTGATCAATAGCCAATTCCTTGGTCTAATTGCTCATGAGAAGTGATGAAGAATGGTCCCTAATTATACAACACACTTTCTGATGATTTGCATCATCTACCCTTTTTTCTTTCATAAAAAGGACCATAAAAGAGGATAACCTCAATTGATCATTGCAATTCAAAAAGACTTAAAAAATGGGAAGAAAAACAATAAAACAAGCTCGGCGTGTGAAATTGGCGTGTCACTTAAAGCAAACGCCACAAAAATAAATTGGCGTGGCACGACAGGAGCTAGGCGTGGCACGTCAGTACTGAAGGCCAGAGAGGATCCTCAAAGCATTTACATGGGCGTGGAACGCCAGAAGCTGGGCCTAGCATGCCAATACAAATTTCCAGAGAGCAACAATGAAGACCACTAAAGGGGCATGGCACGCCTAGCCCATCACTTACTATAGGGTGTGCCACTTGGTGTCGAAGGCGTGGCACGCCAGCTTCAAAAGTCACTTGGGCGTGCAACTTGAGGAGCCAAGCGTGGCACGCCAAGCTTAAGAAACCCACAAATGAATGGGTGTGCCACTTGTGCAGCATGGCATGGCACGCTAGTACAAGATTCCAGAGAAGAAGTTGAAGGCTAAAAAGGTCTGGGCATGCCACTTGAGGTCAAAGGCGTGTCAAGCCAAGCTCTCACCCTCACTTGGGTGTTCCACTTGAGCATCCAGGCGTGGCACGCCAATGTACAGGAAAGCCAAAGCAAGGGCTGGGTGTGCCTCTTGAGCATCGAAGGTGTGGCACTCCAGCTCAAAAGTCTCACTATGGCGTGCCACTTGAATGCTGGGCGTGGCACGCCAGCTAATGGAACCAAAGCAAAATAATGGGCGTGGCACGCTGGTTGTATTTTCCAGAGAAGGAGTTAGGAGGCCAACCAAGAGGGTGTGCCACTTGGTATCGAAGGCGTATCACGCCAGCTACCATTCTCCACTCAGGCATGCCACTTGAGTCTCAGGCGTGGCACGCCATGATCACCAATCAACCAAAAAAGGAATTGGGCGTGCCACTTGAATGTTGGGCGTGGCACGCCAGCAAAGGAGCCAAGCACACAAATGGGCGTGGCACGCCAGACCCTGGGCGTGCCACGCTAGTTCAACTTTCTGGAAAGATGGATTAAGCACACAGCATGGGCGTCGCACGCTAGACCTTGGGCGAGCCATGCTAGTTCAATTTTCCAGAAGCAAGAAGAAGAGGGAGAAGACCTAGGCGTGCCACTTGGGCTCGAAGGCGTGGCACGCCAGGGATGCTAATGAAGGAGGGCGTGCCACTTGACGAGTTGGGCGTGGCACGCCAAGCCAGAATCAAAGGAAGGCGTGGCACGCCACTGAAGCGCCAACCACACACCAGCTGGGAGATCACGTTTATTGAGTTTCTTTTCCCTCCAAATTGTATTTTTCTTTTCACTTTTGTATTTTCGTTTATTTTTAGAGCTAGGGATAGTATAAATAACCCCAACAAGTACTGAGAAGGGGGTTCAGGCAGTTAGAAAGCTAAATGTAGAGAATAGCTTTTAGATTTACTTTTCACTTCATCATCTTCTTCATCTTGAGTACTTTTCTCTGAGCTATGAGCAGTTAAATTCCCCCTCATTGAGAGAGGGAGCTCTGTTGTACTTGATGGATTAATGATAGCAAATTTCTTCTTCTCTTCATTTTCTCTTTGATTTGCTAGAAGGAATTTCGTTCTTCATGCTTAGTGTTCAATTATCTTGGGAAAGGGATTGAATGCAAAATGGGTTTCATGGGAACCTTGGAAAAGGAAACATGAAACCATGCTAGAAATCCCTTCTCACACTTGAGTAGGATCTGGGTTTTGGTGTTTGGATATGGTGATATAAAATTCTCCCTCTTCTTGGACCTATGATGATGTGTGGTATAATTAGGGACCAAGCATATCCCTCTTCATGAGCAATTAGACCAAGGAATTGGCTATTGATCAAGATCTGATAGATTAAGTCACCAAGGGATTGGGACTCAATCAATCATGATTGCCAAGAGGTCAATGAGTTGCATTATTTAAGAGGATATAAGTTGGATTTAATCCAAAGAGACAACATCTCCTAATCTCAATGAATTCCCATATCTTTATCTTTCACCTTCTTTATAGCTTTCTTTTACATTCTGCAATTCCCTATTCCCATTTACATTTATGTCATTTAAACTTCTGCCCTTTACATTCTTGCCATTTCCATTTCTGCACTTTACTGCTTTTCTTTATTTTGAGTCATTTATAATTCTGCCCATTTATAATTCTGCAATCACAATTTATTCTGTTTAGCTTAATGATGAGCGGATATTTCATACGCTTTTTGGGGGTAATTTCATGTAGATTTTAGTATGTTTTAGTTAGTTTTCAGTATATTTTTATTAGTTTTTTGGAAAATTTCATATTTCTAGACTTCACTATAAGTTTGTGTGTTTTTCTGTGATTTTAGGTATTTTCTGGCTGAAATTGAGGGAGCTGAGTTAAAATCTGATTCAGGCTGAAAAAGGACTGCTGATGCTGTTGGATTCTGACCTCCCTGCACTCGGAATGGATTTTTTGGAGCTACAGGAGTCCAATTGCCGCGCTCTTAAATTGGGTTGAAAAGTAGACATCCAGGGCTTTCCAGCAATATATAATAGTCCATACTTTGCTCAATGACAAATGACGTAAACTGGCATTTAACGCCAGTTCCATGTTGTATTTTGGCGTTGAACGCCAGAAACAGGTTACAAGTTGGAGTTAAACGCCAGAAAGAGGTTACAGCCTGATGTTTAACACCAGAAACAGCACAGGCACATGAGAAGCTTAAGTCTCAGCCCCAGCACACACCAAGTGGGCCCCAGAAGTGGATTTCAGCACTATCCATCTTAGTTTACTCATTTTCTGTAAACCTAGGTTACTAGCTTAGTATTTAAACAACTTTTAGAGACTTATTTTGTATCTCATGACATTTTTAGATCTGAACTTTGTATTCTTTGACGGCATGAGTCTCTAAACTCCATTGTTGGGGGTGAGGAGCTCTACAGCATCTCGATGAATTAATGCAATTATTTCTGTTTTCTATTCAAACACGCTTGTTCCTATCTAAGATGTTCATTCGCACTTCAATATGAAGAAGGTGATGATCCATGACACTCATCACCATTCTCAACCTATGAATGTGTTCCTGACAACCACCTCCATTTTACCTTCACTTGAATGAATATATATTGGATTCTTTAATCAAAGTCTTCGTGGTATAAGCTAGAATCCATTGGTGGCATGCTTGAGAATTCAGAAAGTCTAAACCTTGTCTGTGGTATTCCGAGTAGGATTTAGGGATTGGATGACTGTGACGAGCTTCAAACTCGCGAGTGTTGGGCGTGGTGACAGACGCAAAAGGATCAATGGATCCTATTCCGAGATGATCGAGAACCGACAGATGATTAGCTGTGCTGTGACAGAGCATTTGGACCATTTTCACGGAGAGGATGGGAAGTAGCCGTTGACAATGGTGACACCCTACATACAGCTTGCCATGGAAGGAGCCTTGCATGTTTGAAAGTGAGAAAGCATTATGTTGCAGGGATTCAGAAGACAAAGCATCTCCAAAACTCCAACATATTCTCCATTATTGAGTAACAATTACTTATTTTATGCCCTTTCACTTTTTACAATTGAAACAAAAGAACCTTATTGGTATCCTGACTAAGAATAATAAGATAACCATAGCTTGCTTCAAGCCAACAATCTCTGTGGGATTCGACCCTTACTCACATAAGGTATTACTTGGACGACCCAGTGCACTTGCTGGTTAGTTGTGTGGAATTACATAGTGTGAGTGTAATTTTCGTGCACCAAGTTTTTGGTGCCGTTGTCAGGGATTGTTCGAGTTTGAACAACTGACAGTTTATCTCGTTACTTAGATTAGGAAAAATTTGTCTTTTTGGTTTAGAGTCACTAGAATTGCATCTTTCAAAAATATTACTTTTCTTTATTAATTGTTAGTTTTTTTGTGAGTTTAGTGTCATGTTCTAAGTTTGGTGACAATTTCATGCTTTTTGTGTTCCTTCAATTTTTCAAATATAGTTTTTCTCCGTTTAGTTCATGCATTTTTTGAATGTGTCTATTTTCTTGGGAATAGTTGCCCATTTGAGTTTTCTTTTTTTAAAATCTTTTTAAAAATAATTTTTCTTTGATTAAATCTTGTGCCAAATTTTAGGTTTGGTGTTTTCCTGTTAATTTTTCTTGAGTTTTTGAAAATTTTAATTGGGTTTTCTAAAAATTTTAAGTTTGGTGTTCTTTCCTTTGTTCTTGGTGTTCTTGTGAGTCTTCAAGGTGTTCTTGAGTCTTCTTTGTGTTTTGATCTTAAAATTTTTATGTTTGGTGTGCCTTGGTGTTTTCCCTCCAAAATTTTCGAAAACAAGGAGCATTGGATTTAAAAATTTTAAGTCTTGTGTCTTTTGTGTGTTTTTCTCTTTCATAATAAAATTCAAAAAAATAAAAATAAAATAATATATTTTTTTCTAACTATTTTTAAACAATTTTTTTTGAAACTTTTCATAAAAATTCAGATTTCAATTTCAAAATTTTTCAAATCTTATCCTTTTAAAATTTTTTTTTAAAATCATATCTTTTTCAAAAAAATATCCTAACCAATCTCTCTCTCTCCTCACTTTTTTGAAAAATTTTAAAAATATTTTTTAAATTTTATTTTTTTTATTTTAGTTTTTATTTTATTTTATTTTATTATTTTGAAAATTATTTTTTTATATAATAAAATAAATAAAATAAATCCACATCATCTCCCTTTCTCCATCATGGACCTAAGTGAAAATGAACGGTCCAGAAGGATTCTGGGGTCATATGTTAACCCCACTACTGCTTCATATGGGAGTAGTATCTATATACCCTCCATTGGAGTTAGTAGTTTTGAGTTGAATCCTCAGCTCATTATCATGGTGCAGTAAAGTTGTCAGAATTTTGATCTTCCACAGGAAGAACCTACAGAGTTTCTGGCACAATTTTTACAAATTGCTGACACAGTACATGATAAGAAAGTAGATCAGGATGTCTACAGATTATTACTGTTTTCATTTGCTATAAAAGACTAAGCTAAAAGGTGGTTAAATAACCAACCTAAGGCTAGCATAAAGACATGGAAACAGCTGTCAGAAAAATTCCTGAATCGATATTTCCCTCCAAAATGGATGACACAGCTAAGGATGAGCATCCAAGGCTTTAAACAAGGAAATAATGAATCTCTTTATAATGCCTGGGAGAGATACAGAGAGATGCTAAGAAAATGCCCCTCTGAAATATTTTCAGAGTGGGTGCAGTTAGACATCTTCTATTATGGGCTTAAAGAGAAAGCTCAGATTTTTCTAGACCACTCAGCTGGTGGATCTATACACATGAGAAAGACAATTGAAAAAGCTCAAGAGCTCATTGATACAGTTGCCAGAAATCAGCATTTGTACCTAAGTAGTGAACCTTCCATGAAAGAAGAGGCTAAAACAGTAACTGCTGAACTAAGTCCTGCAGAACAAGTTACTGAATTCAATCAGCAAATAGATTTTCTAACAAAAAAGCTAGCCGAATTCAAGGAGATATTGCAAGAAACAAGAATGGCTAATATGAATATGGAAGTGCAGTTGAAGCAAACAGAACAACAGTTATCAAAACAAATAACAGAAGAGTGCCAAGCAGTTCAATTAAGAAGTGGGAAAATATTAAATACCTCACTTCAAGGCAGTAGAAAGCCAAGAAATGAACAAACTGCTACCCAAAATCCTTCTGAGGACGGTAAGAGCCCAGAAAGGAACAATTCTGGCATTCAAACACCAGAAAGGGGTGAAAGGCTGGCGTTAAACGCCCAACCCATGCTTAGTTCTGGCGTTCAAACGCCAGAAACAGGCAAGAAGTTGGCATTGAATGCCTAAAGGAAGCTCAGTTCTGGCGTTCAAACGCCAGAAGCAGGTAAGGAGTTGGCGTCTAACGCCACTCCAGTTTCCACCCCTGGCATTCAAACGCCAGTGGGAGATCAGACACATACAAGTGCTGATAGCAACCCCTCTAAAAATGCCTTTTAACCCCCATTTGTAGGCAATAAACTTATAGCAACTAAGGTTGAGGAATACAAAGCCAAAATGCCTTATCCTCAGAAACTCCGCCAAGCAGAACAGGATAAGCAATTTGCCCGCTTTACAGACTATCTCAGGACTCTTGAAATAAAGATCCCGTTTGCAGAGGCACTTGAGCAAATACCCTCTTATGCTAAGTTCATAAAAGAGATCTTAAGTCATAAGAAGGATTGGAGGGAAACTGAAAAAGTTTACCTCATTGAAGAATGCAGTGCAGTCATTCTAAAAAGCTTACTTGAGAAGCTTAAAGATCCCGGAAGCTTTATGATACCATGCACATTAGAGGGTACTTGTACCAAGAAAGCCCTATGTGATCTTGGGGCAACCATCAACCTAATACCTGCATCTACTGTTAGAAAGCTTGGATTGACTGAAGAAGTCAAACCAGCCCGGATGTGTCTCCAACTTGCTGATGGCTCCATTAAATACCCATCAGGCATGATTGAAGACATGATTGTCAAGGTTGGGCCATTTGCCTTTCCCACTGACTTTATGGTGCTGGAAATGGAGGAGCACAAGAGTGCAACTCTCATTCTAGGAAGACCTTTCCTAGCAACTGGACGAACCCTCATTGACGTCCAAAAAGGGGAAGTAACCCTGAGAGTCAATGAGGATGAGTTTAAGTTGAATGTTGTCAAAGCTATGCAGCATCCAAACACCTCAAATGATTGCATGAGCATTGATATTATTGACTCTCTGGTAAAAGAGGTCAATATAACTGAGAGTCTCGAATCAGAGCTAAAGGATATCTTTAAAGATGCTCAGCTTGATCTAGATGAACTAGAGAGAATAATAGAACCTCTGAAAATCCCTCAGGAAGAGGAGAAACCTCCCAAACCCGAGCTCAAACCATTACCACCATCCCTGAAATATGCATTTCTGGGAGAAGGTTATACCTTTCCTGTAATCATAAGCTCTACCTTAGAGCCACAGGAAGAGGAAGCACTAATTCAAGTGCTAAGGACACACAAGACAGCTCTTGGGTGGTCCATCAATGATGTCAAGGGCATTAGCCCAGCCAGATGCATGCACAATATCCTATTGGAGGGTGACGCTAAGCCAGTGGTTCAACCACAGAGGCACTGAATCCAGCCATGAAGGAGGTGGTGCAGAAGGAGGTTACTAAATTACTAGAGGCTGGGATTATTTATCCCATTTCTGATAGTCCCTGGGTAAGCCCTGTCCAAGTAGTCCCTAAGAAGGGTGGCATGACAGTGGTTCATAATGAAAAAAATGAACTGGTTCCTACAAGAACAGTTATAGGTTGGCATATGTGTATTGATTATAGAAGGCTCAATACAGCTACCAGAAAGGATCATTTTCCTTTACCATTTATAGACCAGATGCTAGAAAGACTAGCAGGTCATGAATACGACTGCTTCCTGGATGGATATTCAGGTTATAATCAAATTGCATTAGATCCCTAAGATCAAGAGAAAACAGCATTCACATGTCCATCTAGAGTATTTTCATACAAAAGGATGCCATTTGGTCTGTGCAATGCACCAGCAACCTTTCAAAGGTGCATGCTCTCTATTTTCTCTGATATGGTGAAAAAATTTCTGGAAGTCTTCATGGATGACTTCTCAGTATTTGGAGACTCATTCAGCTCCTCTCTTGACCATCTAGCACTTGTTCTAAAGAGATGCTAAGAGACTAACCTTGTTTTAAACTGGGAAAAATGTCACTTTATGGTGACTGAAGGAATTGTTCTTGGGCACAAAATTTCGAACAAGGGAATAGAGGTGGATCAAGCTAAGGTAAAGGTAATTGAAAAATTACCACCACTTGCCAATGTTAAGGCAATCAGAAACTTTCTGGGGCATGCAGGATTCTATAGGAGGTTTATAAAAGATTTTTCAAAAATCGCCAAACCTCTGAGTAATCTGCTAGCTGCTGACACACCATTTATCTTTGATAAGGAGTGTGTGCAGGCATTTGAGACTCTGAAAGCTAAGCTGGTCACAGCACCAGTCATCCCTGCACCAGACTGGACATTACCATTTGAACTAATGTGTGATGCCAGTGACCATGCCATTAGTGTAGTGTTGGGACAAAGGCATGACAAGCTTCTGCACGTCATTTACTATGCCAGCCGTGTTTTAAATGACGCACAGAAGAACTACACAACCACAGAAAAAGAGTTACTTGCAGTGGTTTACGCTATTGACAAGTTCAGATCTTATTTAGTAGTATCAAAAGTGATTGTGTATACTGACCATGCTGCTCTTAAATATCTACTCACAAAGCAGGATTCAAAACCCATACTTATCAGATGGGTGTTGCTTCTGCAAGAGTTTGATATAGAAATAAGAGACAGAAAAGGGACAGAGAACCAAGTAGCAGATCACCTGTCTCGGATAGAACCAGTAGAAGGGGTGTCCCTCCCTCTTACTGAGATCTCTGCAAACTCTCCAGATGAGCAGCTCTTTGCCATTCAGGAAGTGTCATGGTTTACAGACATTGCAAACTACAAGGCAGTGAGATTCATACCCAATGAGTAAAGTAGGCAGCAATCAAAGAAATTGATCACGGATGCAAAGTACTATCTTTGGGATAAACCATATCTCTTCAAGAGATGTGCAGATGGAGTAATCCGTAGATGTGTGCCTAAAGAAGAAGCACAGAAGATCCTCTGGCACTGCCATGGATCACAGTATGGAGGACATTTTGGAAGTGAGCGAACAGCCACAAGAGTCCTCCAATGTGGCTTCTACTGGCCTACACTCTATAAAGACTCCCGAGTGTTTGTACTTAATTGTGACAGTTGCCAAAGATCTGGCAATCTGCCTCACAGTTATGCCATGCCTCAATAAGGGATCTTGGAGATTGAGTTGTTTAATGTATGGGGTATTGACTTCATGGGGCCTTTTCCACCATCATACTCAAACACTTATATTCTGGTGGCAGTGGATTATGTATCCAAATAGGTGGAAGCTATTGCAACACCCACTAATGAAACTAAGACAGTGCTGAAATTCCTTTAGAAATACATCTTCAGCAGATTTGGTATCCCTAGAGTACTAATCAGTGATGGGGGCACTCATTTCTGCAATAAACAACTTTACTCCGCTTTGGTTCGATATGGAGTTAGCCACAGGGTAGCCACTCCACATCATCCACAAACAAATGGGCAAGCTGAAGTCTCTAATAGAGAAGTTAAAAGAATCTTGGAACGGACTGTGATTAACCATAGAAGGGATTGGACAAGAAGCTTGGATGATGCTCTATGGGCATACAGAACAGCATTCAAGACTCCTATAGGGACCTCTCCATACCAGCTTATGTATGGAAAAGCCTGTCACTTGCCCGTGGAACTGGAACATAAGGCCTACTGGGCAACCAGATTCCTAAACCTTGATTCCAAGTTAGCTGGAGAAAAATGATTGCTCTAGTTAAATGAGCTAGAGGAATTCAGACTCAATGCTTTCGAAAACGTAAAAATTTACAAAGAGAAAGCAAAAAGATGGCATGATAAGAAGCTATCATCGAGAGTCCTTGAGCCAGGGCAGAAAGTTCTGCTATTTAATTCTAGGCTCAGATTATTCTCCGGGAAATTGAAATCCCGGTGGAGAGGACCATATGTGATTACAAGTGTGTCACCATATGGATACGTAGAGCTTCAGGATAATGATTCTAACAAAAAGTTTATTGTTAATGGACAGAGAGTCAAACATTATCTTGAAAGCAATTTTGAGCAAGAATGCTCAAAACTGAGAGTTGATTAAAGCTCAGTAATAGTCCAGCTAAAGACAATAAAGAAGCACTTGCTGGGAGGCAACCCAGCCATTAACAAAGCTTATTTTTCAATTAATTAATTTTTATAGGTTCATATTAATTTTCTTCAAGATAAAATGGCAATTGCATGAGTTCACAAAGTCACAGAAGGATTCAGAGGATAAAATAACAAAAAAAAGCTCACTGGTGCAAAAAAGCCAGTAAAAGCTGTTTTGGGCGTTAAACGCCCAAAAGAAGCATCTACTGGGTGTTTAACGCCAATAGAGATAGCCATCTAGGCGTTAAACACCAGAAAGAAGCATCTTCTGGGCATTTAACGCCAGATTTACAGCGTCCTGGGCATTCAGAAAAACGCCCAGTGACAAAGGAGTTCCTGGCGTTTAATGCCAACCAGAAGCAACAGCTGGGCGTTAAACGCCCAGGAGTAGCTACAAATGGGCGTTAAACGCCCAAAACATGCAGTGTTTGGGCGTTTAACGGCAGGATTGTGGGGAGGAGGTAAATTCATTTTCACTTCAAATTTTTTCCATTTTTCATGTTTCCATTCATGATTTCTTGCATAAAGATATTACAAACTCTCATCTTTCAACTTCAATTCCAAAAATTTTTAATCCTAAACATTTTTGTTAATTTTTCTTCAATATCTTTTCAAACCTTTTTCAAAACTCAATTATCTTTTTGAATTCTTTTCAAATCTTTTTAAATTCTTCTCAAATCTTTTTCAAACTCATCATATCTTTTGAATTGTCGAAATTGCCTCTCCTTCTATTCCTCTCATTTCCTTTCTTTTGCTTGAGGACAAGCAAACCTCTAAGTTTGGTGTGTTTTTCCGTGATCACTGAGCTAAAACTCATCAAGATCATGGCACCTAAGGAAAAACAAAATACTTCACGAGGCAAGAAAGAGAATATTCCAAAACCACTTTGGAATTAAGAGAAGTTCTTAACCAAAGAACATGCAGACCATTACCACAAAATAATGGGTCTGAGATCAGTGATCTCGGAGGTTAAATTTGATCTGAAAGAAGACGAATATCCAGAAATACAGGAGCTGAAGCGCCAGTAACTGTCTCTTGAAGGACTAGACACCCCACAGGTTGAAGGAGCACCCATCATCTCCCAAACCAAAGGTTGTTGAGTCCTAATCTTAAACTCAACTATGTGATAATTGTTCTTATTAGGAATTTACCTTAGAAGTTATATATGAATAGTAGTAATTAGTATCTCTATTTTGATTTTATCTCCAATTAAGCTATAATTTATTTTTCTCATCATCATCAAACATGAATAAAATTGTAGATTTTTAGAATAAAGAGGCAATATTTTTTATTGGAGTTCTTAATAAGGAAAATTCTAATTATTTATATGTTGTGGCAATACTTTTTATCCTCTGAATGAATGCTTGAACAGTGCATATTTTTTATATTGAATTTTATGAATGTTAAAATTGTTGGCTCCTGAAAGAATGATGAACAAGAGAAATAGTATTACTAATCGGAAAAATCATGAAATTGATTCTTGAAGCAAGAAAAAGCAGTGGAAAAAAAAGCAAAAGAGGTAGAAAAAGCCAATAGCCCTTTAAACCAAAAGGCAAGGGTGAAAAGGATCCAAGGCATTGAGCATCAATGGATAGGAGGGCCCAAGGAAGTAAATCCAGGCATAAGCGGCTAGATCAAGCTGTCCCTAACCATGTGCTTGTGGCATGCAGGTCCAAGTGAAAAGCTTGAGACTGAATGGTTAAAGTCGTGATCTAAAGCAAAAGAGTGTGCTTAACTCTGGACACCTCTAATTGGGGACTTCAGCAAAGCTAAGTCACAATCTGAAAAGGCTCACCCAGTTACGTGTCTGTGGCATTTATGTATCCGGTGGTGATACTGGAAAACAAAGTGCTTAGGGCCACGGCCAAGACTCATAATGTAGCTATGTTCAAAAATCAACATACTAAACTAGGAGAATCAATAATACTATCTGAATTCTTAGTTCCTATGGATGCCAATCATTCTGAATTTCAAAGGATAAAGTGAGATGCCAAAATTGTTCAAAAGCAAAAAGCTACTAGTCCCGCTCATCTAATTAGAATCTGAGCTTCACTTAAAACTCTGAGATATTATTGCATCTTGATTTCTTTTTATCCTATTTTATTTATCTAGTTGCTTGGGGACAAGCAACAGTTTAAGTTTGGTGTTGTGATGAGTGGATATTTTATACGCTTTTTGGGGGTAATTTCATGTAGATTTTAGTATGTTTTAGTTAGTTTTCAGTATATTTTTATTAGTATTTAGGCAAAATTCATATTTCTGGACTTTACTATGAGTTTGTGTGTTTTTCTGTGATTTCAAGTATTTTCTGGCTGAAATTGAGGGAGCTGAGTTAAAATCTGATTCAGGCTGAAAAAGGACTGCTGATGTTGTTGGATTTTGACCTCCCTGCACTCGGAATGGATTTTTAAGAGCTACAGAAGTCCAATTGGCGCACTCTCAATTGGGTTGGAAAGTAGACATCCAGGGCTTTCCAGCAATATTTAAAAGTCCATACTTTGCTCAATGACAAACGACGTAAACTGGCGTTTAACGCCATTTCCATGTTGCATTCTGGCGTTGAATGCCAGAAACAGGTTACAAGTTGGAGTTAAACGCCAGAAACAGATTACAGCCTGACGTTTAACTCTAGAAATAGCCCAGGCATGTGAGAAGCTTAAGTCTCAGCCCCAGCACACACCAAGTGGAGTCCAGAAGTGGATTTCTGCACTATCCATCTTAGTTTACTCATTTTCTGTAAACCTGGGTTACTAGCTTAGTATTTAAACAACTTTTAGAGACTTATTTTGTATCTCATGACATTTTTAGATCTGAACTTTGTACTCTTTGACGGCATGAGTCTCTAAACTCCATTGTTGGGGGTGAGGAGCTCTGTAGCGTCTCAATGAATTAATGCAATTAATTCTGTTTTCTATTCAAACACGCTTGTTCCTATCTAAGATGTTCATTCACACTTTAATATGAACAAGGTGATGATCCGTGACACTCATCACCATTCTCAACCTATGAATGCGTGCCTGACAACCACCTCCGTTCTACCTTCGATTGAATGAATATCTCTTGGATTCTTTAGCCAGAGTCTTCGTGGTATAAGCTAGAATCCATTGGCGGCATCCTTGAGAATTCGGAAAGTCTAAACCTTGTCTATGGTATTTCGAGTTGGATTCAGGGATTGGATGACTGTGATGAACTTCAAACTCGCGAGTGTTGGGCGTGGTGACAAACGTAAAAGAATCAAGGGATTCTATTCCGACATGATCGAGAACCGACAGATGATTAGCCGTGCCGTGACAGAGCATTTGGACCTTTTTCACTGAGAAGATGGGATGTAGCAATTGACAACGGTGATGCTCTACATACAGCTTGCCATGGAAATGAGTAAGAAGGATTGGATGAAAGCAGTAGGAAAGTAGAGACTCAGAACGAACACAGTACCTCCACACACTTATCTGAAATTCCCACCATAGAATTACATGAGTAACTCTATCCTTTTTTTCTATTTATTTATTATTAATATTCAAAAACTCTCTCATTATTTATTATCTGCCTGACTGATATTTACAAGATGACCATAGCTTGCTTCACACCAACAATCTCTGTGGGATCGACCTTTACTCACGTAAGGTTTATTACTTGGACGACCCAGTACACTTGCTGGTTAGATGAGCGAAGTTGTGAAATTATGTTTAGACCATGGTATTGAGCACCAAGTCTTTGGGGCCATTACCTGGGACAATCAATTTCGAATAACAATTTAACTATGAATCACAATTTCGTCCACCAGTCAATCCCGGAATCCTACTCGGAATTGATGGCGGCATTCATGAGAATCTGGAAAGTCTAAACCTTATCTGTGGTTTTCCGAGTATGATTCTGGGATTGAATGACTGTGACGAGCTTCAAAATCGCGATTGTTGGGCGTGATGACAAACGCAAAAGAATCAAGGGATTCTATTCCGACATGATCGAGAACCGACAGATGATTAGCCGTGTCGTGACAGAGCATTTGGACCTTTTTCACTGAGAGGATGGGATGTAGCCATTGACAACGGTGATGCCCTATATACAGGTTGCCATGGAAAGGAGTAAGAAGGATTGGATGAAGGCAGTAGGAAAGCGGAGATTCAAAAGGAGCACAACATCTTCATACACTTATCTGAAATTCTCACCAATGATTTACATAAGTAACTCTATCTTTATTTTATGTTTATTTATTATTATTATTCGAAAACTCCATAACCATTTATTATCCGCCTGACTGAGATTTACAAGATGACCATAGCTTGCTTTATACCAAAAATCTCCGTGGGATCGACCCTTACTCACGTAAGGTATTACTTGGACGACCCAGTGCACTTGCTGGTTAGTTGTGCGGAGTTGTGACTAAGTGTGATTCACGTTTGAGAGCGCTACCAAGTTTTTGGCGCCATTGTTGATGATCACAATTTCGTGCACCAAGTTTTTGGCGCTGTTGCCGGGGATGAATCTCTCCATCTCCCATGACTCGGAGGTGGAAAAATTTTTTGTCTTCCCATTTCTCTTTTTTTTTTGAGGTTTCTCTGGCCTTAGGTCCCATCAATGGTTATGGAAAAACAAAAAAAAGCTATGCTTTTACCACACCAAACATAGAATGTTGCTCGCCCTCGAGCAAAGAAGAAAGAATGGAAGGAGAAGAAGATATGGAGGAGAGGGAGAGATGTGTATGTTTCGGCCATATGGGTGGGATTGGGTGGGGAAGAGATGGATGGATGTGAGTGGTGAAGAGGTGATGGGGAAGAGAGATTGAGGTGATTGGTGAAGCAGAGAAAAGGTGAGTTGACGTAGGTGGGGATCCTGTGAGGTCCACAGATCCTGAGGTGCCAAGGATTTTCATCCCTGCACCAATGAGGCGTGTAAAATGCCCTCTGCATGCAATCCTGGCATTTAATGCCAGATTGGTGCTTGTTTTTGGCGTTAAATGCCAGCTCTAAGCTTGTTCTGGGCGTTCAACGCCCATCTGCAGCATATTTCTGGCATTAAACGCCAGCTTTCCTCAGTGTGCAATCCTAGCATTTAAACGCTAGATTGCTGCATGTTTCTGGCATTCAGCGCCAGATCCATGCTCTGTTCTGGCGTTGAACGCCAGCCAGATGCTCCTTATTGGCGTTTAAACGCCAGTAAGTCCTTCCTCCAGGGTGTGATTTTTCTTCTGCTATTTTTGATTCTATTTTTAATTTTAGTATTTTTTTCGTGACTCCACATGATCATGAACCTAATAAAACATTAAAGAACAATAAAAGAAAAATAAAATTAGATAAATAAAACTTGGGTTGCCTCCCAATAAGCGCTTCTTTAATGTCACTAGCTTGACAATGGGCTCTCATGGAGCCTCACAGGTGATCAGGTAAATGTTGTAGACTCCCAACACCAAACTTAGAGTTTGGATGTGGGGATTCAACACAAAACTTAGAGTTTGGCTGTGGCCTCCCAACACAAAACTTAGAGCTTGATTGTGGGGGCTTTGTTTGACTCTGTACTGAGAGAAGCTTTGCATGCTTCCTCTCCATGGTTGCAGAAGAAGATCCTTGAGTTTTAAACACAAGGTAGTCCCCATTTAATTGAAGGACTAGTTCTCCTCTGTCAACATCAATCACAGCTCCTGCTGTGGCTAGGAAGGGTCTTCCAAGGATGATGCATTCATCCTCCTCCTTCCTAGTGTCTAAGATTATGAAATTAGCAGGGATGTAAAGGCCTTAAACCTTCACTAACGCGTCCTCTACTAATCCATAAGCTTGTCTTACTGACTTGTCTGCCATTTGTAATGAGAATATGGCAGGTTGTACCTCAATGATCCCCAGCTTCTCCATTACAGAGAGTGGCATAAGATTTATACCTGACTCCAGGTCACACAGAGCTTTTTCAAAGATCATGGTGCCTATGGTGCATGGTATTACGAATTTTCCAGGATCTTGTCTCTTTTGAGGTAAAGTTTGCTGAACCCATGTATCTAGTTCACTAATGAGCAAGGGAGGTTCTCCTTCCCAAGTCTCATTACCAAATAACTTGGCATTCAACTTCATGATAGTTCCTAAATATTGAGCAACTTGCTCTCCAGTTACATTTTCATCCTCTTCAGAGGAAGAATAGTCTTCAGAGCTCATGAATGGCAGAAGGAGGGTTAATGGAATTTCTATGGTCTCTATATGAGCCTCAGATTCCTTTGGGTCCTCAATAGGGAACTCTTTCTTGCTTGAGAGACGTCCCATGAGGTATTTCTCATTGGGATTCACGTCCTCTCCTTCCTCTCTAGGTTCGGCCATGTTGATTATATCAATGGCCTTGGACTCTCTTTTTGGATTCTCTTTAGCATTGCTTGGGAGAGTACTAGGAGGAGTTTCAGTGATTTTCTTACTCAGCTGGCCCACTTGTGCCTCTAAATTTCTGATCGAGGACCTTGTTTCACTCATGAAATTTAAAGTGGCCTTAGACAGATCAGAGACTAGATTAGCTAAGTTAGAGGTGCTCTGTTCAGAATTCTCTGTCTGTTGCTGGGAAGATGATGGATAAGGCTTGATATTACTGAGCCTATTTCTTCCACCATTATTAAAGCCTTGTTGAGGCTTTTGTTGATCCTTCCATGAGAAATTTGGATGGTTTCCCCATGATGAATTATAGGTGTTTCCATAAGGTTCACCCATATAATTTACCTCTACTATTGCAGGGTTCTCAGGATCATAAGCTTCTTCTTCAGAAGATGCCTCTTTAGTACTGTTGGATGCATTTTGCCATCCATTCAGACTTTGAGAAATCATGTTGACTTGCTGAGTCAACATTTTGTTCTGAGCCAATATGGCATTTCGAGCATCAATTTCAAGAACTCCCTTCCTTTGAGGCGTCCCATTATTCACGGAATTCCTTTCAGAAGTGTACATGAACTAGTTATTTGCAACCATGTCAATAAGTTCTTGAGCCTCTGCAGGCATTTTCTTTAGGTGAATAGATCCACCTGTAGAATGGTCCAGTGACATCTTAGAAAACTCAGATAGACCATAATAGAATATATCTATCATGGTCCATTTTGAAAATATGTCAGAAGGACATCTTTTGGTCATCTACTTGTATCTTTCCCAAGTTTCATAGAAGGATTCACCATCTTTTTGTTTGAAGGTCTGAACATCCACTCTAAGCTTGCTCAGCTTTTGAGGAGGAAAGAACTTACCCCAGAAGGCCGTGACCAGCTTATCCCAGGAGTCCAGGGCTATCCTTAGGTTGTGAATCCAACCATGTTCTAGCTCTATCTCTTACAGCAAAAGGGAAAAGCACGAGCCTGTAGACTTCAGTATCTACTCCATTAGTCTTAACAGTCTCACGGATCTGCAAGAACTCAGTTAAGAATTGGTAGGGATCTTCTGATGGAAGTCCATGAAACTTGCAGTTCTGTTGCTTTAGAGAAACTAATTGAGGTTTCAGCTCAAAATTGTTTGCTCCAATGGCAGGAAATGAGATGCTTCTTCCATCAAACTTGGACGTAGGTGCAGTATAATCACCAAGCATCCTTCTTGCATTATTGTTGTTAGGTTCGGCTGCCATCTCCTTTTCTTGTTTGAAAATTTCAACAAGGTTGTCTCTGGATTGTTGTAATTTAGCTTCTCTTAGTTTCCTCTTCAGAGTCCTTTCAGGTTCTGGATCAGCTTCAACAAGAATGCCTTTTTCCTTGTTCCTGCTCATATGAAAGATAAGAGAATAGAAAAAGAAGAGGAATCCTCTATGTCACAGTAAAGAGGTTCATTATTGTTAGTAGAAGAAGAAAGGGAATAAAGAAAGGAGAATCCAAACACAAAGGTGAGGATAGGGGCAGAGATTTGAGATGAATAGAAGTGTTAGTGAATTAATAAATAAATAGAATAAGATGAGAGAAGGAGAATTTCAAAAATAAATTTTGAAAAAGAGTTAGTGATTTTCGAAATTTAAGATAAGAAATAAAATTAAAATTAAAAATTGAAACAATTAATTAATTAAAAAGAATTTTTGAAAAAAAAGGAGGTATTTTTAAAAAATTAGAGAGAGAAAAGTTGTTAGGTGGTTTTGAAAAAGATAAGAAACAAACAAGAAGTCAAATAGTTAGTTGAAAAAGATTTGAAAATCAAATTTGAAAAGATAAGAAGATAAGAAGATAAGAAGTAAGAAAAGATATTTTAAAATCAAATTTTTGAAAAAAGATAAAATTTTGAAAAAGATATGATATAAAAGATAAGATAAAAAAGATATGATTAAAAAGATATAGCTAGAAAAGATTTAATTTTTAAAATTAAAATTAATTACTTGACTAATAAGAAACTAAAAGATATGATTCTAGAATTTAATGATTGAACTTTTCTTAACAAGAAAGTAACAAACTTCAAATTTTTGAATCAATCATATTAATTGTTAGCATAATTTTCGAAAATAAAGATAAAACTAAGAAAAAGATTTTTGAAAAATATTTTAAAGAATTTTCGTAAATTAATAAGAAAAATGGAAAAGATTAAATTTTTGAAAAAGTTTTGAAAAGATAAGATTTTTAAAATTTGAAAATTTGACTTGACTTACAAGAGACAACTAATTTTAAAATTTTTTGACTAAGTCAACCCAAATTTTTGAAATTTTGAGAGAAAAAAGGAAAAGATATTTTTTTATTTTTAAAATTTTTTTAGTGATGAGAGAGAAAAAAACAAAAATGACTCACAACATGAAGATTATGAATCAAAACACATGATGCATGCAAGAACACTATGAATGTCAAGATGAACACCAAGATCACTTTGAAGATCATGATGAACATCAAGAACATATTTTTCGAAAAATTTTTGATGCAAAGTAAACATGCAAGACACCAAACTTAGAAATTTTCAATGCTTAGACACTATGAATGCACAAATGCATATGGAAAACAACAAAGAACACAAAACAAGAAATTATCAAGATCAAACAAGTAGACTTACCAAGAACAACTTGAAGATCATGAAGAACACTATGAATGCATGAATTTTTTCGAAAAATGCAAGAACAATATGAATATGCAATTGACACCAAATTTAAAACATGTCACAAGACTCATACAAGAAACACAAAAATATTTTTGATTTTTATAATTTTATTTTTTTTGGATTTTATTTTATATTTTTCGAAAAACATATATGAAAAAGGAAGTAATGAATTCAAAGTCCTCAATCAAAATCCCAGGAATCATACTAGGTTAGTCTAAAGCTTGATGGCCAGCCAAGCTTCAGGATACCATTTTGAAACTCTAGAATTCATTCTTAAAAACTCTGAAGGATTTTTCGAAAACAAAGGGAAAATTTTGAAAAAATATTTTTGAAAACTTTTTGAAAAGAAAATAAAAAAGAAAATTACCTAATCTGAGCAGCAAGATGAACCGTCAAAGAAATTGTGATTCATACTTAAATTGTTGTTCGAAATTGATTGTCCCAGGTAATGGCCCCAAAGACTTGGTGTTCAATACCATGGTCTAAACATAATTTCACAACTTCGCTCAACTAACCAGCAAGTGTACTGGGCCGTCCAAGTAATAAACCTTACGTGAGTAAGGGTCGATCCCACAAAGATTGTTGGTATGAAGCAAGCTATGGTCATCTTGTAGATCTCAGTCAGGCAAATAATAAATGATGAGAGAGTTTTCTAATATTAATAATAGATAAACAGAAAATAAGGATAGAGTTACTCATGTAATTCTATGGTGGGAATTTCAGATAAGTGTATGGAGGTACTGTGTTCCTTCTGAGTCTCTGCTTTTCTACTGCTTTCATCCAATCCTTCTTACTCCTATCCATGGCAAGCTGTATGTAGGGCATCACTATTGTCAATGGCTATATCGCATCCTCTCAGTGAAAAAGGTCCAAATGCTCTGTCACAGCACGGCTAATCATCTGTCGGTTCTCGATCATGTCGGAATAGAATCCCTTGATTCTTTTGCGTTTGTCATCACGCTCAACAATCGCGAGTTTGAAGCTCGTCACAGTCATTCAATCCCGGAATCCTACTCGGAATACCACAGACAAGGTTTAGACTTTTCGGATTCTCATGAATGTCGCCATCAATTCTAGCTTATACCACGAAGACTCTGATCTCACAGAATGGAAGGCTCGGATGTCAGGCGAGGGCAACCATGCGTCGTGCATTAGGAATCCAAGAGATACACACTCTAGCTTTCGCTTGTAGAATGGAAGTGGTTGTCAGGCACGCGTTCATAGGGACGGATGATGATGAGTGTCACGAATCATCACATCCATCAGGTTGAAGTACGAGTAGTATCTTAGAACAGAAATAAGATTGAATTTGAATAAAAGGTAGTAGTAATTGCATTAAAACTCGTGGTACAGCAGAGCTCCACACCCTTAATCTATGTTGTGTAGAAACTCCACCGTTGAAAATACATAAGTGATGAAGGTTTAGGCATGGCCGAATGGCCAGCCCCCAAAACGTGATCAATAGTCTCCTAAGATGAATAATGGAATAAAACCGAGACCAAAGATGTAACGTGGTCAAAAGACACTGAATTCAATAGTAAAATGTTCTATTTATACTAAACTAGCTACTAGGGTTTACAGAAGTAAGTAATTGATGCAGAAATCCACTTCCGGGGCCCACTTGGTGTGTGCTTGGGCTGAGCTTGAGCTTTACACGTGCAGAGCCTTCTTTTGGAGTTGAACGCCAAGTTGTAACGTGTTTTTGACGTTCAACTCTGGTTCATGACGTGTTTCTGGCGTTTGACTCCAAAATGCAGCATGGAACTGGCGTTGAGCACCAGTTTACGTCGTCTAATCACGAATAAAGTATGGACTATTATATATTGCTAGAAAGCTCTAGATGTCTACCTTTCAATGCCGTTGAGAGCGCGCCATTGGGAGTTCTGTAACGCCAGAAAATCCATTTCGAGTCCAGGGAGGTCAGAATCCAACAGCATCAGCAGTCCTTTGTCAGCCTTTTATCAGAGTTTCGCTCAAGTCCCTCAATTTCAGCCAGAAATTACTTAAAATCACAGAAAAACACACAAACTCATAGTAAAGTCCAGAAATGTGAATTTAGCATAAAAACTAATGAAAACATCCCTAAAAGTAGCTAGATTATACTAAAAACTATCTAAAAACAATGCCAAAAAGCGTATAAATTATCCGCTCATCACAGACGCAAAAGGTTCAATGGATCCTATTCCGACATGATCGAGAACCGATAAATGATTAGCCATGCTGTGACAGAGCATTTGGACCATTTTCACTGAGAGGATGGGAAGTAGCCATTGACAACGGTGACACCCTACATACAGCTTGCCATGGAAGGAGCCTTGCATGTTTGAAAGTGAGAAAGCATTATGTTGCAGGGATTTAGAAGACAAAGCATCTCCAAAACTCCAACATATTCTCCATTATTGAGTAACAATTACTTATTTTATGCCCTTTCAATTTTTACAGTTGAAACTAAAGAACCCTGTTGGTATCCTGACTAAGAATAATAAGATAACCATAGCTTGCTTAAAGCCAACAATCTCCATGGGATTCGACCCTTACTCACGTAATGTATTACTTGGACGACCCAGTGCATTTGCTGGTTAGTTGTGCAGAATTACATAGTGTGAGTGTAATTTTCGTGCACCACTTAACTAATTCACCAATTAATTAAAGTTGCTCAAATCAACCAATCTCTATGAATATGATCCCACTCCACTGTGGGTTATTACTTGATGATAATTTTGGTGCACTTGCCAAAAGAGCGGATTCATCAATTTTATGTGGGGGGTGAAATTCCGACGAATCAAGTTTTATGGCGCCGTTGCCGGGGATTAATTGTGATTAACAAACTACCGGTTGGTTGATTTCCTAGATTAGAAATTTTTTTCCTTTATTTTTTTTATTTTTGTCATTTAATTTCTTTTAATTTTCTCTTACTAGTAAGGTGTTTGTCTTATTGCCTCACTAAGAATCCCTCATCTGTAACAATAGGGATTCCAAATTCTTTTGGTGATTATTGTTTGAGATAGAGCATTTTGCAAGTAAGAATGGAGTCTACCTCATATTTTGATCAATCATGTCATATAGGATATTGCCCACCACCACAAAATGATTCAAGTCATTATCCTAATGGTTGATGAGAATATCACCAAGGAATGATAGAGTTTAAGCAATCAAATAAAATGGAATACATTCCAGAGCCACAAAATAGTTCATATTGTTATGATAACTACCAAAATTTTGGCTGGGATTTTAATGCTGCATACCCCATTCATCAAGGACTATCACCCCATAATTGTCCAACCTATGCCCCTCCACAAAATCTTTTAGAAGTTGCAATAGAAGAACTCTCCAAGAGATACCTCTTCATTGCCCAACTCAGTGAGTTCTTAAGGCAAAATATAAGAGAAGTGATTGAAGATATGGAAATCTCAAGGAGAAATCAAGAAGAGCAAATGAGACAATTGGCACAACATTTTGTTGATTAACTAACCAATGTCTTCCCATGGCCAGCGGAAGAATATCATGCCATCAGTTTAAGGAATGGAGAAGTGCTTAATGAGGGTGAAAATGAGGAGTTGGTAGAGAAAGAGAAAGAGATCCTTGTACCAAGTGAGCCACCATTCCAAGATGTTCTTGATAAAGAGGATACTCCAACCATCCCACAACACCCATGTTTTGAAAACAAAGAACTGAAGGCAATCAACAAAAGCACCAAAGAGAGGATGGTGACCAAGAAAAGAAGGATAATATCTATGAAGAAAAGGTCATCCGAAAGCCATCCCACCCGTACCCCAACAAGCAAGTTCACTCAAACTAACAACAAAAGAAAGCTTGCCGGGAGGCACTCAAAACAGGGGACATCAACTGGCTCATCTTTCCTCTTGAGGTCATTCCTCTTAACAAACTGGAAGAAGAGGAAGAAAGTTGAGAACATTATGTCAAGCTAATGACATTAAAAGAGCGCTTGTTGGGAGGCAACCCAACCGTAGGTAACATTTTCTTTCTTTACTTAGTTTACTTTCAATAATTTGACATATGATTGCATTCTAAGTTTGGTGTTTTCATGCAACAATTTGATTTTCATTCTTCACTGGGTACTTGCTTCATTCTAAAATGAAAGTCTCATACTAGGTTTGGTGTTGCCACTTACCTTTCATGCAAAGTACCATGTATACACCACTTATTAATGCAATCACATTGTCTCTATTTTTACTTCTTGTGTGCTTATTATATCCTTATCTTTGCTTGCTTGAGAACATGCATTACTCACATTTCATTGTGTAAGACACTCACAACCCATCATAAACCCCATCACCACTATTTTCTTTGTTGCTTGAGGACAAGCAATCATTCTTAGTTTGGTATGGGAAGGGAAAGAATAGGAGGAAAGTGACAACAACAATGAAGATGAACTACAAGGTAGTAAAGTTCCTTTTCCTCTTACTTATTTTCAGCACTTTAAATTGCATGATTGTCTTCTATTTTCTTTGTATGCATGTGCGATTACTTGTTGTGAATAAGCATAGCTTGATTGTTAAATTATAACATGTGCTATGACATTATGACTACCATCTTCAATTTTGTGAGTCAAAGTAATTAAGAATCATGATCATAAACAAATAAGGTAATTAAAGAAGAAGCTAGCATGAGCATATAAGTATTGGGAAGTTAGCATGACTATTGTTGCTCAATTGCATTTGAATTTGTTTAATTGAAGTCTTCATCTAGGATATTTTATGAAATTTTTGAAATCATGAAAACCTTGAAGAAGAAAAATGAAAATAAGGGAAGAAAAAGAAAAGGGAAAGAATGAGAAAGCTGAAGGCTCTGAGTACCAATGACAATTCATTTGTTAAGTACTTGTGGTGTTTATGTATCAAGAGAAAAGCTTGAAAACAAAACATTTAGAGTCAAGGCTAGGCTCAAGTTTAAAGCACTCCCTTAGACATCAAGGCTCTGAGCATCAATGATTAGAGAGTAAATAAAAAATACAAATGAGCTAAAAGAATCCTCTAATTAAATGCTTGTGGTGCTTATGTATCAAGTGGTAATACTTGAAAATAAAGCATTTAGAGTCGTAGCTTTCAACAAATGGTGCAAAGCACCCAAGAAGCTAAGCTAAGAAAAGAATGAAAAGCTTGTTTCAAGGAAAGAACATAAAGAAAAAGATTTCATAAAATGAGCTAAATAGAAGCATCAATCATTTGAATGTCTTTTGTAATTGTAGCATGCATAAGAAACTAGCCAACCATGAACATAAAAATTGCTACTCTTCTCACCTTGGTTTGTCAAAATCTATTGTATGATTCTTTGTTTGCTTGAGGACAAGCAAAGTTTAAGTTTGGTGTTGTGATGACTTGCATTATTTACCCTTTTTTTCTTATCTAAAAGGACCATAAAAAGAGCATAATCTCATTGAATTAATGCAATTTCATGAACCAAATGATATATATTATGGTACATTGCTTTGAAATGGGTTTGTGCTGAATTTTAGGTGAAATAAGCAACAAAAGGGGAAGAAAATAACAAATAAAGCTGGGCGTGTGAAGCTGGGCGTGCCACTTGAAGCTCTGGGTGTGGCACGCCAAGCTTTTGAACCAACTCTCAAAAATGGGCGTGGCACGCCATGTTTGTGAGGCCAAGATCTTAAAGAGGGCGTGCCACTTGGTTTTTTGGGCATGACACACTAGGCTTAAATTCCAGAGGAGTAATTTTGAGCCCCACTATGGGCGTGGCATGCCAAGAAGTGGGCGTGGCACGCCGTGGCATATGCTAGCCTGACCTCCTCTTATTCAAATGAAGATATCTTGAGCTACACAACTCCAACTGCAGAGTTACCAGCCTGACCTCTTCATCTTCAAAGGAACATAACTTGAGTTCTAGAGGTCAAAATGATGCGTTCTTGGTGGCGTTGGAAAGCTGACATCAAGAGCTTTCCAACGATATATAATATTCTATGATGAACGTTAAAATTGAAGGTGAAAAAGGCCATTATTTTAGCATTGCAAAACCTGGGCGTGCCACTTGATATCGAAGGCGTGGCACGCCAACCCCTTTCATACAATGGGCGTGCCACTTGTTGTCTTGGGCGTGGAACGCTAGTTCAAATGGCCAGAGAGGAGATTTTGGTGCATCATTGAAGGCGTGGCATGCCAGTTTTGGGCGTGGCACGCCAGTTTCACAACATATGGGGCGTGCCACGCCAGAAGTGGACGTGGCACGCCGGGCTACCTGAGAGACTATCCTAGTCACCTTCAAATGGGCATAACTTGAGCTAAAGAGGTCCAAATGAGTTGATTTCAAATGCGTTGGAAAGCTGATATCTAGGACTTTCCAACCATATATAATACTTCATAGTGGACATTCATTTTGAGACCCAACCAACTCCATGCTTTCAATGTTGCAAAGTGGGTCATACACCAAAGGGCAAAATCAAGTGGGAGTGGCACTCGGAACCACACACCAACTTCTTCCTGCAACCCCCAACCTTCAACCAAGCCCACTCCAACTCTCATTCAAGCCACAATTGTCAACCAATTAAGGCCACAAGAAGTATCTAGAATAGTTTATTTTCATTTCATTGTAATTTGAGTTTAATTTCATTTAAGTTTGTAATTTAGGAGAGCCTATATAAAGGCCTTAGTTTCATAGAATTAGGGAGCTATTGATATGCGAGATTGTGAACAATACTTTTCACAACTCAAATAATCCCCGGTAATGAATCCAAAAACTTGGTGTTCAATACCATGGCATAAACACAACTTCGCACAACTAACCAGCAAGTGCACTGGGTCGTCCAAGTAATAAACCTTACGCGAGTAAGGGTCGATCCCACGGAGATTGTTGGTATGAAGCAAGCTATGGTCACCTTGTAAATCTTAGTCAGGCAGACTCAAATGGGTAATGGTGATATATGAATAAAACATAAAGATAAAGATAGAGATACTTATGTATATCATTGGTATGAGCTTCAGATAAGCGTATGAAGATGCTGTCCCCTCCGTCTCTCTGCTTTCCTACTATCTTCATCCAATCCTTCTTACTCATTTCCATGGCAAGCTTATGCAAGGGTTTCACCGTTGTCAGTGACTACCTCCCATCCTCTCAGTGGAAATGTTCAACGCACACTGTCACGGCACGGCTATCCATCTGTCGGTTCTCAATCAGGCCGGAATAGAATCCAGTGATTCTTTTGCGTTTGTCACTAACGCCCCGCCTTCAGGAGTTTGAAGCACGTCACAGTCATTCAATCATTGAATCCTACTCAGAATACCACAGACAATGTTAGACCTTCCGGATTCTCTTGAATCCCGCCATCAGTTCTTGCCTATACCACGAAGACTCTGATCTCACGGAATGGCTGGCTCGTTTGTCAGGCGAGCACTCGGTTGTCAGGCGATCAACCATGCATCGTGTATCTGGAATCCAAGAGATATTCACCCAATCTAAGGTAGAACGGAGGTGGTTGTCAGTCACACGTTCATAGGTGAGAATGATGATGAGTGTCACGGATCATCACATTCATCAAGTTGAAGAACAAGTGATATCTTGGACAAAGAACAAGCGGAATTAAATAGAAGAACAATAGTAATTGCATTAATACTCGAGGTACAGCAGAGCTCCACACCTTAATCTATGGTGTGTAGAAACTTCACCGTTGAAAATACATAAGAACAAAAGTGATCATTGGCTTCGGCCCCAGAGAGGGAACCAGAAGAACCAAGATGAAAATACAATAGTAAAAGGTCCTACTTATAGAAAACTAGTAGCCTAAGGTTTACAGAGATGAGTAAATGACATAAAAATCCACTTCCGGGCCCACTTGGTGTGTGCTTGGGCTGAGCAATGAAGCATTTTTCGTGTAGAGACTCTTCTTGGAGTTAAACGCCAGCTTTGGTGCCAGTTTGGGCGTTTAACTCCCATTTTGGTGCCAGTTCCGGCGTTTAACGCTGGAAATTCTGAAGGTGACTTTGAACGCCGGTTTGGGCCATCAAATCTTGGGCAAAGTATAAACTATTATATATTGCTGGAAAGCCCAGGATGTCTACTTTCCAACGCCCTTGAGAGCGTGCCAATTGGGCTTCTGTAGTTCCCGAAAATCCACTTCGAGTGCAGGGAGGTCAGAATCCAACAGCATCTGCAGTCCTTTTCAGTCTCTGAATCAGATTTTTGCTCAGGTCCCTCAATTTCAGCCAGAAAATACCTGAAATCACAGAAAAACACACAAACTCATAGTAAAGTCCAGAAAAGTAAATTTTAACTAAAAACTAATAAAAAAATACTAAAAACTCAACTAAAACTACTAAAAACATACTAAAAACAATGCCAGAAAGCGTACAAATTATCCGCTCATCACAACACCAAACTTAAATTGTTGCTTGTCCTCAAGCAATTGAAAATCAAATAAGATAAAAAGAAGAGACTATGCAATGAACTCCAAAAACATCTATGAAGATCAGTATTAATTAGATGAGCGGGGCTGTTAGCTTTTTGCCTCTGAATAGTTTTGGCATCTCACTTTATCCTTTGAAATTCAGAATGATTGGCTTCTTTAGGAACTTAGAATCCAGATAGTGTCATTGATTCTCCTAGTTAAGTATGATGATTCTTGAACACAGCTACTTTATGAGTCTTGGCCGTGGCCCAAAGCACTCTGTCTTCCAGTATTACCACCGGATACATACATGCCACAGACACATAATTGGGTGAACCTTTTCAGATTGTGACTCAGCTTTGCTAGAGTCCCCAATTAGAGGTGTCCAGGGTTCTTAAGCACACTCTTTTTGCCTTGGATCACAACTTTATTTCTTTCTTTTTCTTTCTTTTTCTTTTTCTTTCGTTTTTTTTTCGCCTCTTTCTTTTTTTTTTGTATTCACTGCTTTTTCTTGCTTCAAGAATCATTTTTATGATTTTTCAGATCCTCAGTAACATGTCTCCTTTTTCATCATTCTTTCAAGAGCCAACATTCATGAACCACAAATTCAAAAGACATATGCACTGTTTAAGCATACATTCAGAAAACAAAAATGTTGCCACCACATCAAAATAATTAAACTGTTATAAAATTCAAAATTCATGCAATTCTTCTCCTTTTCAATTAAGAACATTGTTTATTTAAGAAAGGTGATGGATTCATAGGACATTCATAACTTTAAGGCATAGACACTAAGATACTAATGATCATAAGACACAAACATGGACAAACATAAAGCATAAATTTTCGAAAAACAAGAAAATAAAGAACAAGGAGATTAAAGAACGGGTCCACCTTAATGATGGCGGCTTGTTCTTCCTCTTGAAGGTCTTATGGAGTGCTTGAGCTCCTCAATGTCTCTTCCTTGTCTTTGTTGCTCCTCTCTCATGATTCTTTGATCTTCTCTAATTTCATGGAGGAGGATGGAATGTTCTTGGTGCTCCACTCTTATTTGTCCCATGTTGGAACTCAATTCTCCTAGGGAGGTGTTCAGTTGCTCCCAATAGTCTTGTGGGGGAAAGTGCATCCCTTGAGGAATCTCAGGGATCTCATGATGAGAGGGGTCTCTTGTTTGCTCCATCCTTTTCTTAGTGATGGGCTTATCCTCATCAATGAGGATGTCTCCTTCTATGTCCACCCCAACTGAATAACAGAGGTGATAAATAAGATGAGGAAAGGCTAACCTTGCCAAGGTAGAGGACTTGTCCGCCACCTTATAGAGTTCTTGGGCTATAACCTCATGAACTTCTACTTCTTCTCCAATCATGATGCTATGGATCATGATGGCTCGGTCTAGAGTAACTTCAGACCGGTTGCTAGTGGGAATGATTGAGCGTTGGATAAACTCCAACCATCCTCTAGCCACGGGCTTGAGGTCGTGCCTTCTCAATTGAACCGGCTTCCCTCTTAAATCTCTCTTCCATTGGGCGCCCTCTTCACAAATGTCAGTGAGGACTTGGTCCAACCTTTGATCAAAGTTGACCCTTCTTGTGTAAGGATGTTCATCTCCTTGCATCATAGGCAAGTTGAATGCCAACCTTACATTTTTCGGACTGAAATCCAAGTATTTTCCCCGAACCATAGTAAGCCAATTCTTTGGATCCGGGTTCACACTTTGATCATGGTTCTTGGTGATCCATGCATTGGCATAGAACTCTTGAACCATTAAGATTCCGACTTGTTGAATGGGGTTGGTAAGAACTTCCCAACCTCTTCTTCGGATCTCATGTCGGATCTCCGGATATTCACCCTTTTTGAGTGAAAAGGGGACCTCGGGGATCACCTTCTTCAAGGCCACAACTTCATAGAAGTGGTATTGATGCACCCTTGAGATGAATCTCTCCATCTCCCATGACTCGGAGGTGGAAGCCTTTGCCTTCCCTTTCCTCTTTCTAGAGGTTTCTCCAGCCTTGGATGCCATAAATGGTTATGGAAAAACAAAAAGCAATGCTTTTACCACACCAAACTTAAAAGGTTTGCTCGTCCTCGAGCAAAAGAAGAAAGAAGAGAGTAGAAGAAGAAGAAATGAGGAAGAAGGGAATGGCTTTGTGTTCGGCCAAAGAGGGGGAGAAGTGGTGGTTAGGTTGTGTGAAAATGAAGGGGTGAAGAAGGGTTTATATAGGAGAGGAGGGGTTCATGGTTCGGTCATGTATGGGTGGGTTTGGGAGGGAAAGTGGTTTGAATTTGAAGGGTGAGGTAGGTGGGGTTTTATGAAGGATGGATGTGAGTGGTGAAGAGAAAGATGGGATTTTATAGGTGAAGGGTTTTTTTGGGGAAGAGGTGTTGAGGTGATTGGTGAATGGGTGAAAAAAAAAGAGAGAGTGGTGGGGTAGGTGGGGATCCTGTTGGGTCCACAGATCCTGAGGTGTCAAGGAAAAGTCATCCCTGCACCAAATGGCATGAAAAACCACGTTTTTAGCCAATTCTGGCGTTAAACGCCGTGCTGGTGCCCATTTCTGGCGTTTAACGCCAGGTTCTTGCCCTTTCCTGGCGTTTAACGCCAGTCTGGTGCCCCATTTTGGCGTTAAACGCCCAGAATGGTGCCAGACTGGGCGTTAAACGCCCACCTGCTAGCCTTACTGGCGTTTAAACGCCAGTAGGTTCTTCCTCCAGTGTGTGCTGTTTTTCTTCCTGTTTTTCATTCTGTTTTTGCTTCTTCAATTGATTTTGTGACTTCTCATGATCATCAACCTACAGAAAACATAAAATAACAAAGAAAAATATATAAAATATAACATTGGGTTGCCTCCCAACAAGCGCTTCGTTAATGTCAGTAGCTTGACAGATGGCTCTCATGGAGCCTCACATTTTCTCAGAGCAATGTTGGAACCTCCCAACACCAAACTTAGAGTTTGAATGTGGGGGTTCAACACCAAACTTAGAGTTTGGTTGTGGCCTCCCAACACCAAACATAGAGTTCGACTGTGGGGGCTCTGTTTGACTCTGATTTGAGAGAAGCTCTTCATGCTTCCTCTCCATGGTGACAGAGGGATATCCTTGAGCCTTAAACACAAAGGATTCTTCATTCACTTGAATGATCAATTCTCCTCTATCAACATCAATCACAGCCTTTGCTGTGGCTAGGAAGGGTCTGCCAAGGATGATGGATTCATCCATGCACTTCCCAGTCTCTAGGACTATGAAATCAGCAGGGATGTAATGGTCTTCAATCTTCACCAAAACATCCTCTACAAGTCCATGAGCTTGTTTTCTTGAGTTGTCTGCCATCTCTAGTGAGATTCTTGCAGCTTGTACCTCAAAGATCCCTAGCTTCTCCATTACAGAGAGAGGCATGAGGTTTACACTTGACCCTAAGTCACACAGAGCCTTCTTGAAGGTCGTGGTGCCTATGGTACAAGGTATGGAGAACTTTCCAGGGTCCTGCCTCTTTTGAGGTAATTTCTGCCTAGACAAGTCATCTAATTCTTTGGTGAGCAAAGGGGGTTCATCCTCCCAAGTCTCATTTCCAAATAACTTGTCATTTAGCTTCATGATTACTCCAAGGTATTTAGCAACTTGCTCTTCAGTGTCATACTCATCCTCATCATCCTCTTTCAGATTCCCATGGAGACTCAAGTGCACGCCCATTGAGGTCTTCCTCAGTGGCATTCACTTCCTCTCCCTCCTCTCCAAATTCGGCCATGTTGATGGCCTTGCACTCTCCTTTTGGATTTTCTTCTGTATTGCTTGGGAGAGTACTAGGAGGGAGTTCAGTAACTTTCTTGCTCAGCTGTCCCACTTGTGCCTCCAAATTCCTAATGGAGGACCTTGTTTCAATCATGAAACTTTGAGTGGTTTTGATTAGATCAGAGACCATAGTTGCTAAGTCAGAGGGGTTCTGCTTAGAATTCTCTGTCTGTTGCTGAGAAGATGATGGAAAAGGCTTGCCATTGCTAAACCTGTTTCTTCCACCATTATTGTTGTTGAAACCTTGTTGAGGTCTCTGTTGATCCTTCCATGAGAAATTTGGATGATTCCTCCATGAAGAATTATAGGTGTTTCCATAGGGTTCTCCTAGGTAATTCACCTCTTCCATTGAAGGGTTCTCAGGATCATACGCTTCTTCTTCAGATGAAGCATCCTTAGTACTGCTTGGTGCATTTTGCATTCCAGACAGACTTTGAGAAATCAGATTGACTTGTTGAGTCAATATTTTATTCTGAGCCAGAATGGCATTCAGAGTATCAATCTCAAGAACTCATTTCTTCTGATTTGTCCCATTGTTCACAGGATTCCTTTCAGAAGTGTACATGAATTGATTATTTGCAACCATTTCAATTAGCTCTTGAGCTTCTGTAGGCGTCTTCTTCAGATGAAGAGATCCTCCAGCAGAGCTATCCAAAGACATCTTGGATAGTTCAGAGAGACCATCATAGAAAATACCTATGATGCTCCATTCAGAAAGCATATCAGATGGACACTTTCTGATCAATTGTTTGTATCTTTCCCAAGCTTCATAGAGGGATTCTCCATCCTTCTGTCTGAAGGTTTGGACTTCCACTCTAAGCTTACTCAATTTTTGAGGTGGAAAGAACTTTGCCAATAAGGCATTGACTAGCTTTTCCCATGAGTCCAAGCTTTCTTTAGGTTGTGAGTCCAACCATATTCTAGCTCTGTCTCTTACAGCAAAAGGGAATAGCATAAAGTCTGTAGACCTCAGGGTCAACCCCATTAGTCTTGACAGTGTCACAGATTTGCAAGAATTCAGCTAAAAACTGATGAGGATCTTCCAATGGAAGTCCATGGAACTTGCAATTCTGTTGCATTAGAGAAACTAATTGAGGCTTAAGCTCAAAGTTGTTTGCTCCAATGGCAGGGATAGAGATGCTTCTCCCATAGAAGTCGGGAGTAGGTGCAGTAAAGTCACCCAGCACCTTCCTTGCATTGTTTGCATTGTTGTTGTTTTCGGCTGCCATGGGTTCTTCTTCTTTTGAAGATTTCTGTTAGGTCCTCTACAGAGAGTTGTGCCTTAGCTTCTCTTAGCTTTCGCTTCAAGGTTCTTTCAGGTTCAGGGTCAGCTTCAACAAGAATGCCTTTGTCTTTGCTCCTGCTCATATGAAAGAGAAGAGAACAAGAAAATGTGGAATCCTCTATGTCACAGTATAGAGATTCCTTGAGGTGTCAGAGGAAAAGAAAAATAGAAGGAAGAAGGAGAAGAATTCGAACTTAGTCAGATAGAGTTCGAATTGTGCATTGAGAGGGAGTGGTACTCCATAAATAGAAGGATGTGAGAAGAGGGGAAGAGAATTTTCGAAAATTAATTAAAAAGATTTTAAAAACATTTTGAAAAATTGATTGATAATTTTCGAAAACTAAAAGTGGAAAAGGAATCAAGTGATTTTTGAAAAAGATTTTGAAATTAGAAATCAAAAAGATATGATTGAAAACTAATTTGAAAAAGATGTGATTAAAAAAAAAGATATGATTAAAAAGATATAATTTGAAAACAATTTTAAAAAGATTTGATTTTAAAAATTAATGACTTGCCTAACAAGAAAAGATATGATTCAAACATTAAACCTCTCTCAACAGAAAAGGCAACATACTTGAAATGTTGAATCAAATCATTAATTGTTAGCAAGTATCTTTGAAAAAGGAAAGAAATTGATTTTGAAAACATTTGATTGAAAAGATATGATTTGAAAAAGATTTGATTTTGAAAAACTTTGAAAACTTGAAAAAAAATGATTCGAAAAAAAAATCCTCCCCCTTGTGCCATCCTGGTGTTAAACGCCCAGAATGGTGCACATTCTGGCGTTTAACGCCCAATACACTACCTTTTTGGGCGTTAAACGCCCAACCAGGCACCCTGGCTGGCGTTTAAACGCCAGTCTGTCCTTCTTCACTGGGCGTTTTGAACGCCCAGCTTTTTCTGTGTAATTCCTCTGCTGCATGTTCTGAATCTTCAGTTCCCTGTACTATTGACTTGAAAATAGAACCAAGATCAAATAAAAAATGCATGCAAGACACCAAACTTAAATTTAGACACTAGACTCAAACAAGAAACATAAAATCTTTTTTGGTTTTTATGGTTTTGTAATTTTTTTGTGCTTTTTCGAAAATTATATGAAAATAGAAAATAAAGGTTTCAGAATTCTTAATTTGAATTCCAGGAATCATTGCAATGCTAGTCTAAGACTCCGGTCCGGGAATTAGACATGGCTTCACAGCCAGCCAAGCTTTCAAAGAAAGCTTCGGTCCAAAACACTAGACATGGCCAATGGCCAACCAAGCCTTAGCAGATCATTGCTCCAATAGCAAGATTGATAGAGATCAACAAGCTCTTGTGATGATGAGTTGAAACCTCGGTCCAATGAGATTAGACCGGGCCTCTCAGCCAGCCAGATTTCAGCAGATCATCATGAAACACTAGAATTCATTTTTAAGAACTCTGAAGAAAAATACCTAATTTAAGCAACAAGATGAACCGTCAGTTGTCCATACACAAAACAATCCCCGGCAACGGCGCCAAAAACTTGATATGCGAGATTGTGATCAATACTTTTCACAACTCAAATAATCCCCGGTAATGAATCCAAAAACTTGGTGTTCAATACCATGGCATAAACACAACTTCGCACAACTAACCAGCAAGTGCACTGGGTCGTCCAAGTAATAAACCTTACGCGAGTAAGGGTCGATCCCACGGAGATTGTTGGTATGAAGCAAGCTATGGTCACCTTGTAAATCTCAGTCAGGCAGACTCAAATGGGTAATGGTGATATATGAATAAAACATAAAGATAAAGATAGAGATACTTATGTATATCATTGGTATGAGCTTCAGATAAGCGTATGAAGATGATGTCCCTTCCGTCTCTCTGCTTTCCTACTATCTTCATCCAATCCTTCTTACTCCTTTCCATGGCAAGCTTATGCAAGGGTTTCACCGTTGTCAGTGGCTACCTCCCATCCTCTCAGTGGAAATGTTCAACGCACCCTGTCACGGCACGGCTATCCATCTGTCGGTTCTCAATCAGGCCGGAATAGAATCCAGTGATCTTTGCGTCTGTCACTAACGCCCCGCCTTCAGGAGTTTGAAGCACGTCACAGTCATTCAATCATTAAATCCTACTCAGAATACCACAGACAAGGTTAGACCTTCCGGATTCTCTTGAATGCCGCCATCAGTTCTTGCCTATACCACGAAGACTCTGATCTCACGGAATGGCTAGCTCGTTTGTCAGGCGAGCACTCGGTTGTCAGGCGATCACCATGCATCGTGTATCAGGAATCCAAGATATTCACCCAATCTAAGGTAGAACGGAGGTGGTTGTCAGTCACACGTTCATAGGTGAGAATGATGATGAGTGTCACGGATCATCACATTCATCAAGTTGAAGAACAAGTGATATCTTGGACAAAGAACAAGCGAAATTGAATAGAAGAACAATAGTAATTGCATTAATACTCGAGGTACAGCAGAGCTCCACACCTTAATCTATGGTGTGTAGAAACTCCACCGTTGAAAATACATAAGAACAAAAGTGATCATTGGCTTCGGCCCCAGAGAGGGAACCAGAAGAACCAAGATGAAAATACAATAGTAAAAGGTCCTACTTATAGAAAACTAGTAGCCTAAGGTTTACAGAGATGAGTAAATGACATAAAAATCCACTTCCGGGCCCACTTGGTGTGTGCTTGGGCTGAGCAATGAAGCATTTTTCGTGTAGAGACTCTTCTTGGAGTTAAACGCCAGCTTTGGTGCCAGTTTGGGCGTTTAACTCCCATTTTGGTGCCAGTTCCGGCGTTTAACACTGGAAATTCTGAAGGTGACTTTGAACGCCGGTTTGGGCCATCAAATCTTGGGCAAAGTATAGACTATTATATATTGCTGGAAAGCCCAGGATGTCTAATTTCCAACGCCGTTGAGAGCGCGCCAATTAGGCTTCTGTAGCTCCAGAAAATCCACTTTGAGTGCAGGGAGGTCAGAATCCAACAGCATCTGCAGTCCTTTTCAGTCTCTGAATCAGATTTTTGCTCAGGTCCCTCAATTTCAGCCAGAAAATACCTGAAATCACAGAAAAACACACAAACTCATAGTAAAGTCAAGAAAAGTGAATTTTAACTAAAAACTAATAAAAAAATACTAAAAACTCAACTAAAACTACTAAAAACATACTAAAAACAATGCCAAAAAGCGTACAAATTATCCGCTCATCAGCTATCTATTAGGCTGGACACATTTGGAGGAGTGAGTCTTCGGACCCTCCTTCCCACCATTCTCTTCTCCTCTTCCGTTTTCTTAGTTATAAATATTTTAGTTATAAATTACTAACTCTTTCCATTGGGAAAGAGAGCTCTATTGTTTTTCAATGGATTGATTGTTTTTATTCTTCTTCTTCTCTTCATCTCTCTTTGATTTACTAGAAGGGATTTCATTCTTCATTCTAGCAATCAATTATATTGGAAAAGAGATTGAATGTATTTGGGTTTTATGCGAACCATGGAAGAGGAATCATAAAACCATGCTTGAAATCCTTTTTCACACTTGAGTAGGATTTGGGTTTTGGTGTTTGGATATAGTGACATATAATCTTCCCTCTACTTGGACCTATGAGAATGTGTGGTATAATCAGGGAACAAGCTTCATCTCTTCTCATGAGCAATTAGACCAAGGAATTGGCTATTGATCAAGATTTGAGAGATTAAGTCACTAAGGAATTGGGGCTCAATCAATCATAATTGCCAAGAGGTCAATGAGTTGGATGATTGAAGATGAGATGAAATCAATTAATCCAGAGAATGCAATATATCTTGATCCCAATGTTTATTTTTTTTTCTTTCTTTTATTTACTTTGTGGTTATTTACATTTTCTGCACTTTACATTTCCAGCACTTTACTTTCTTGTACTTTACTTTTCTTGCTATTTACTTTCTTGCACTTTATTTCTTTCCTTTACTTTTACCAAACAGACCATGCAGGGCCGGACTAGGTGTATGTTACTAGTGCGGGAAGCCAGGGCATATATCTCGTGATTGTCCACACAAGAAAGGCTGGGATGCAGCCGAATATGATTCTCAGACCCGAGGTAGTTGCGAACTAGCAGCTGAATTTTTTAACTACTTTGCATACCATTAATACGTAATATTCATTTGTGATGCATGACAAGTTTTCATAATCGTGAAGCCCAAGTGAATGGTTAGTCGAAGACTATTAGTTGTTGAGACGAAGCGATATTTAGTTAACTTAGAGGAGTGGTTAGGCTCTTGAAGGTTAAGAATTAGAGTGACATAGCGGAAGCAGGTTGGATTAAACTTAAGGAATCAGAAGTGTTGAGAGCTACGTGGAGTTATTGTTCGAAACCCAGTAATGGTGAACTGGGAGGGAGAGGAATGGAACGTATTCAACTTTTAGCTGTTAATTATTTAAAAGGCGAGTGAAGATGAGACCAAATCCCTATCATGAGAGAGTTTCCAAGGAAATTCTTGAAGGTGTACCATAATTTTCATCTCAAGAGAAAGTCTGTTTATGATAGACATAGTGCCAGAAGCCAGATTAACTACGATTGCACCACAACCGCAGACACTGTTATAATCGGTAAAACTTAGGATCGAGTAGAAGGGAGTAATGGAAGACATAATCATCCACCTAAGTGTTTCCTTGTGAGAAGCACCAGTTATTCCAATGAAGAAGAAAGAAAATAACAGGAGACTTTTTTGTGAGAGGGAGTGTGCTAACGAATCTTCGCAACTCAATCTAACCTTTCTTTTGGAACTCGCATCAAAGCTCTATCCGAAGTTTTTCTTAAATGACTTGATCCTCCTTTCAGCTTTACTTCTTATGCACATGAATCTTGATTCTTCCAAGATGAACTTGAGCTTGTCTAGGTATAATCATGTAATCCTTGACTCTTGGGAACATACTGTGAGTAGAGTCGTTCTCCTTCGCAAACCGTGTTCTTCAAAATCAGCTGAGACTTCTTTGACTCTACACGCTCTGTTCTTTCTACCAAAGGTCCTTAATCTGAACTCTTTTCTTGATATGCACCTAGGTTCCTCTTCTTGTGCATTCCATTATTTTAGTATAACTTTGTTTGATCGTATACAAGATTTTGTTTTTGATTTTTTTCACGAACACCGTTCGTATTGTTCATTCGTCTTTTGAGCTTAATGTCTTTTTGAAAATCAACTCGAGCTTGTAATAGTATCACGTATGAATTCTAGTTGTAACCATTGAGACGTTGATTCCTTAGAGCAACACTTTTGGACACAGAAAATGAAGCAGGTAAGTGTGCAACATCAAGAGGAGTTTTGGATCTTTTAATTCTTGCCGACCGTAATGTCTATGATTAAGAAGACGCAATAGGATGCACCGTATGTATAGAATACATGAATACCAAGGAAGCCTTCGAATCTTGAGAGAAAGATTAACCTCAGTGCCAGTATTTGTAATGCTTGAACAAAATAAACCATTTAGAATAATTGCGATGCATTATTAAAAAGTTTAGGATACACACAGATGCAACAAACGCGATGTTATGGCGAACACCCTCAGTAGGAAGTCTCCGCAAACTGTTTCATGGATGATAAAGGAGAAGAACAATTAAGTAAATTGAAGCCCTAAGTTAGATACTGAATGTGTAACTAGAGGTGTTAGACTAAATTCAAATGATTGTAATTTTTGAAACGTGGTAAAATATCAAACCTAAAAAGCATAACAAGACGATAGAGAGCTACCAAAGATGTCGAAGTCTTGTAAACAAAAGGGAATCAAGAAGAGATCGAGGGAAACAAAGAATGAAACTAGGAGGAATGAAGAAACAGATTTGGAAGTACAAGAAGAGATTTATATTCCTAATGCCAAAATAGAGACGTAAACCATTGCCTGAAGTCATCGAGGGCGGATTTTGATTCATCCGAAAACTACTAAGAGGTATTACGATTGTAAAGAGATACATATGAGTGGCCTAAAATGATGGATAACGTGGCGACGCATGTGACTGAATATCTTACGTATTCCAAGATAAGGAGCGAGTAGCAAGAGTCATCTGAGATGTGGCAACCATGGAAGTTTTCACAACAGAAGTATAAAGGGATTGCTACTGATTATGAAAGGGGTTATACTAGGATAGGAAGTAATGCTATTAGGTGATCTGGGTCAATTAACCAAATCCATTCCGCTCATCGGAGCAAACTAATTATCAGAGATATTGAGGAGACTATATATCAGAAAGAAGGTAAGGTCTCATGGCATGCTAAAAGCCTCTGTGTTGATATGAAAACTGGAGTATCAAACATCTTAGTATTAGTTCCCGAGTTTGATAGCCAACACCAAACACGTAATAGAACATGAACCCGTACAACTAAGAGAATATCAAACGCTTCAAATAACCTCAGTTAGAATTTATAATATGATACCATTGCCAATAAGCTACATAGAGTAGGAGTTACGTTAGCAGAGGATGCTGAGAGTGGAGCTGAAATTGGTAAACATACTTGGGAACTCCAATCAGATATGCGAAAGGACTACCACACCTCTTTTCATGTAACTAAATCTGAATTAGGTGGGTAGGATGTAAACCCCACAAAATTAGCGAATAATTAATCAATAAATTAATTTTTAAAAAAAGAAATTAGAAATGCAAATTGTAAAGTTTAATAAGATAGAACTAATTAAAATAAGAATTTTGACACTAATTTCAAAGAATTTGGCTCAAAATTGAGCCAAACGGACCGAACCAATCGAACCGGACCCAAGTGGACCTAAGTGGGCCCAAGCCCATAACCACAACCCACATAGAAGTTGAACATTATGCCTCCTTCCCTATTATTCATTTCAATTCACGGTGAGAGAGGCAGCAAGAAACACAAACTCTTTATTCACTATTCACTCCAACATTTAATCCTCCGTAACTTTCAATTCGGAGCTCCGATTGACGAGCCGTTTGTGGCCACGCGTTCATCTTGAAGTCCTCTTCAATTCTATTCAAACAAATTGGTAAGTTTCTTTGCGATTCACGGCCATTTTTCTGTGCTGCCTTTCTCCACGAAATTGGTTTGGGTTTTGAGTGATTTTGATGATTTTGGCAGTTTAGGTGTAATCTAACATTGGATAATTGTTGGATTATACTCCAATCATCAATGGGTAAGGTAAGAAAACTCTAAATCCTTGTGGTTTGTCCAATTTTTGTGTACCCTAGTGCTAATTTAGCGAATTGTATAAATTAGATTAAATATATGTTAATTTGGAGTTTGAGTCGGTGAATTAGAGCTCTTGGAACAATCCGTGGGGGCTGTAATCATTGGAGTTGATTGGGAATCTTGAAGTTTGAATTTTGATGTTTTTGGCTTAGGGAAGAAATTGGCCAAGGTATAGTTTTGATTTCTCGTATTTAATATGTAAGGTTTTGTGAAAACTTAGGCTAGATGACCATAGGATAGGTTGGAATGCATATATGTTAATTGTTTAGTGCCTTGATGAAATTGCTGAAATATGTTGAGCACTGGTTTAGTAATTGATGTTGGTGTTGGAAAAAGAATGCTATATGATGAATTAATGATAAATGACAAGGTATTAAGAAATGAACATGTACATATAATGAATGATGATGATCTTGTTGGTTAGTTGAGTAATTTGTGCATGAGATTGCAAAATTGAGGTACGGTTGATTGTAGTAGGATGTGGAGAGTATGGTTGTAAGACCCCAGATTTTTAAAATTTAAATAAGAAATTTATTTATAATTTATTATATTTAATTATGATTATAATTTTAAGAGATTTTATATACAAATTAAGCAATTTATTATTTATGATTTAAAGTTTTAGTAATTGAATGATAATAAGAATTTTATATGCCATAATTTGAATAATTAAATTAATAACTATATTTTATGATTTTAAAATAAATTAATTTGATATCTCTAATTACTGAATTAGAGTATTTATTTGAAAATAAACTTGTAAGTTGACAATTAAATATTATTTTTATAAATATTAGTGTTAGATTAAAATTAGTTTTTAATTACTCTATTACCTTAATTTTATTAAAATTACCACACTACCCAAAATTTCCAATTTCCTACACAAAAAATATTAAATCCCTAAATTAGTACCTACAAATCCTAATCCTAATTCCAAAATCACACACGTACCCCCAAACCTGTCTTCTTCCCAAGTGACCCAGGCTCACTGCCCTTTCCTCGTCAATCACTTATCCATAAACACACACACCACACAAGAAACTCATGCACACTCAGAAATTAAAAAAGGGAAAGAAAGAAACAATGAGGGCTTGAGGGAGAAAGTGATGGAGAGCTAAGAAGGGAAGAGAGGGAGGCCCTGTCCAGCACCGCCGCCGCCATGCCCAACTGCCTTGTCGTCATCGAAGCTCTGCTGTGGCTACTACCAAGTTGCCATCCATAAAGCCATCATCGTTAGCATCACCATCACCGTCGAAGGGAAGAAACGCGGACCAGGAAGGCGCCAAGGGAAAGGAACTCGCGATGCATGCGCCACCATCGCGGCCGGACCTCCATGGAGCTGTTACCATCGCACCGCCACTGTGAGTTGTCATGAAGCCACCCCGAGGAGGAGCTGATGTGCAGAGAAAGTGAGAGAGAAAGATAGAGAGAGAGAGAGAGAAAGAGAGAGAGAGAGATAGAGAGAATGTGTGTGAAGAGAGAGATGGCATCGCAAGGTGGTTCTTCCGCGATCTGGGCTGTCACCAGCAAAGGTCGCCACTAATGGAGTGCATTGGAGCAACCACCGCTCCATCCTTGGTTCCTTTTTGGTATAGTGTCTCTGTTCCAAATACCCTTTTAATTAATATTTCATTATATGTTGTTGAAATTCTGGCGACGTAAATGTCATACGGTTGAATCTTGGATATTGCATGTCGCAATTTCGTTATCACCCCGAGGACTATTGTTGTTGCGGGCCGAGAAAAAAAATAGGTTTTTGGACGCGTTTTGGGTTTTGTGAGTTTCGACGAGTTGAGGTAGGGGATTTATTTTAAAATTAACCATTTTAATTCATGAATGCCAATGAAGTTTAGCAAGTAACTGCAAATAATTTGTGAATGTTTTGTGTGATTGATTGACAGAAATTAACTTGGTTTGAGGTTGTTAAATTTGGATTAAGTTTGGTATTTAGATGATATTCTAGTGTTTCAATTAGTCTATTGAGTTTAGGTTATGGCTGTGAATGGCACTTGGTTTTGTTGTTGTGAGTGATTATTTGACAAGACCAATTTTGGTTTGCGGTTGTGACTGTTATTGGTTTATGATTTTGATGGAGTTGTTGAAAATTATGATTGTATGTGATTATGCTAAATTGGTTGAGTTGTGGCTATATTATTATTATTGAGAATAAGTTCTTGCGGTTGATTTTAGTTATCTTGTGTATTTGAATGGTTGTGAAACTGACTTGTGAGTGGTTGGAATTGGTTTTGATGATTGTTAATGTTGATTCATGATTAGTTGAAATTATGTTTGAAAAATGTTAAAAGATTGAAGTTTTCTTACTGAATTATTTTCTTGAAACCTGACTTTTAAAACAGGATAGTAAATTGCTAATGAGTAGATAATGTTTATGAATGAATATGAAATAATTATCTGAGATACAAGTTTTTCTGGGTAAAGTACCGTGGCTTGTCACCACGTATTCCAGGTTGAGACTCGATACTCTGTTGACCCTACGACGTAAGAGGTGACCTGGCACTTATAAATTCCTAGGAAGGTTAACCCCCATTGGGCAATTTTATATATATATATATATATATATATTATATATATATATATATATATATATATATATATATATATGAGAAAAAGCTATGCATAGACTCTTGGGGATGCGCATCTGGGGACAGTTTAAAGTTTAGCAGCCGGACTTGTCGGGTTGGCTTGATAACCGACAGATGAAACTCATCAGCTATAGGACAGGCATGCATCATATGCATATTGTTAGAATTGCTTGCTCGTGCATTAATTAGGATTGCCTAATTGATTATAATATGCTGTTTGTTATATAGCTATCTGGATTGCCTAATTGATTATAATATGCTGCTTGTTATATTAGCTATCTGTATTACTTGTATTCTATCTATGTTTGCCATTGTCTGTTTGTTTGTCTTTGTAAATTCACCAGAGATGGAGGAACAGAGGAAAGGCATAGAGAATTTGGGTTCTAGTTAAGTTTTAGTCAGATTTAAGGAATTGGTTAGTTTAGAAAGCCTTAGAGAACCACCCTCATTCATGGATTTCTGTTTTAGTTCTTTATGTTTTATAATCAGAGTGTCAGCATTCTAGGACTGCCTCTGGCATTCCTAGGACCTTATATCTTATGTACGTGGCACTTTTAGCATGCTGAGAACACCCGGCTCTTATCCCATTCGATGATTGTGTTTTTCTGATGTAGGTCAAGAGGCACCATGTAACACCCTAACTACCAAAGCTCACGCTTCCGGCTGTGAGACTCTGATAGCTCGGACATTACGATGACACTTATACTATTTAATACTAAAATATGAGCCTGTTTAAAACTTTAAACTACAACACCATTCCCAAAATACTTTCATTCGATAACGTACATCCATATATACAATACAACTTACAAAAACTCACAAAGAGTACATACTGATGTGTGGAAAACGATCCAACACAAAACTCACCGGCAAGTGTACCGGGTCGCATCAAGTAATAATAACTCACATGAGTGAGGTCGATCCCACAGGGATTGAAGGATTGAGCAATTTTAGTTTAGTGGGTGATTTAGTCAAGCGAATCAAGTTTGGTTGAGTGATTTGTGTTTAACAGAAATTAAATGACAGTAAATGTAAAGGGGGAGAAATGCAGTAAATTGAAGAACAGAATTGTAAATGTGCAAAATCTTAAAGAGCAAGAAAGTAATGACTGAAACTTAAATGCAAGAAACTTAAATTGCAGTAACTTAAATGGCAAGAAAGATAAATTGCTAGAAAGTAAAAAGGAATTGAGGAATGGATGGTAAGATCTAAACAAAGAAGAAGTAAATTGCAGTAAATGGTTGAGCAGAAAGTAAATCAGAAGCAAAGAGCATTCAACAAAGAGAAAATAAAACACAAAGGTTCACAGAACCAAAAGTGAATTGTGATCTCAGGATCCCAAGGGCTTAGGTAGCAGAGCCTAAAACCCAATTTCCTTCCCAGATCTGAATGAACTAGCAATTGACAGAAATTAAAGAAGAGCAATAGAAGAACAGAATTGAATTCAATTATGCAGAAAAAAATGCAAAGAGCTTGAATGGGAATTGGGACAGAATTTCCCCAATTTCACACACCCAATACTCAGAAAACAGAAGAGTAGAATTGCCCAAGGGAAATGAGGAGATAAATCAATTCTCCCTTGATCCTCTTAGTTCTCGGCCAATTCTCTCAAGAACAATTCCAGAGAGTCAAAGCTCCAAAGGATGTGAAGTGAAAATTCAAAAGCCAAGATAAAGTAAAAATTCAAAAGTGAGCATAAAGTCCTAATTACATCAAACTAACTCCTATTTATACACTTTCTATTCTTGGATAATGGGATTTGGATGGGCTTTTGGATTGGTGAAGAAATGAATTCAAATGAATTTTTAATTTGAATTTTGGCCCAAAAACCACTCCCAGGAAGCTGCCCTGCCCTTGTGGAGGGCAGGGCAGAAAATTGATGCATGGTGGTGTGATTGGTGCGGCCTTGGTGCTTGTGGTGCGAGTCTTGCGTGTCTGGCATGAGTTGGTGCGCCAGAGGCTGCCTGCCCGCGCCAAGGGCAGGCGGGAAAGTTGGTGCTGCCAGATTGAGGATTGCTGCGGATGGTGCTGCCAGATGCGAAGGTTGGTGCGCCAGAAAGGAAATTGGCGCGCGGGATGCTGCAAGACGCTGCCCTGCCCGCGCCAAGGGCAGGGCAGGAACGGTTTGGTGCGCCAGGAAGGAACGCGCGCCAGATGCTGCCAGGACGAGAATTGGTGCGCCAGGAAGCAAAGTTGGTGCGCCAAGGTTTTGTGTGCGCCAATTCAAATGCTGCCCTGCCCGCCCAAGGGCAGGGCAGGATCCTTTCCTTCATGTCTCGGGTTCGAACCTGGGAGGGTGCAAACACGCTATTTTCTTGGCTTCTTGGCACGTCAATCACCTTTAGTCTTTGGCTTCCTTATGGTTCTTGGTTCGACCCTTGTGGCATGCATGGGAGCTATTTTTCCTTTGATTTCTTTCCTTTGAAAGCCCGATCCTGCTCTCCACAAGGGCAGGGCAGAAATTGCTTCCTCATGGTTCCTAGGCACCATTTTGTGCTCTGCCCTTGGAGTGGGCAGGGCAGAGTTGCCTTTCTTGGTTCGGTCACTTAATGCTGCCCTCCTAGAGGGCATTCTGCCCTTGTGGAGGGCAATGTTGCTTCCCCCTTAGCATGCGGCATGCTCTTTCTTGATTCGGCCACGCTTTCCTTTTCTTGGCTACACTTCTTAGGCCACGCTTTTCATTTTCTTTTCTTTTCTTCACCTATATTAAACCAAAACAACCACTCAAAGTATCACTAAATTCAAGAGGCTTATAAATCAATTAAAATTCAATTAAAATGAGCTCAAACCTCAATAATTAACATTAAATTCATGGTGGTTGCTTGATTTAAAGAAGTTATGCATTTTCACTCCAAATCACTAACTTAGGATGCAAGAAAGTGCATAAATGCTAACAAAACAAGTGAAATTAGCTTGAAAAATGGGTATATGATGACTTGTCATCACAACACCAAACTTAAACCTTGCTTGTCCCCAAGCAAGCATCAAAACTAAGAGTAAATGAAGTGAATAAGAAAAGAGTATATATCCTTATTATGCAGATAGCAGAACTTCAATTTATGGGGCATTTATGCAGACAAAGGCAACTCAATTATTGTTGCTGGTGCATAATACATACCTTTCTTCAAAGGCTTGCTAAACTTGCTGTCATAAGACTCACCTTTGATTACTCCCTTGGTAACTTTTCTTGGCTTACAATGCTTTAACAAGCTTTTTATTTTAGAGGTTGGGTGTCAAATGCTGCAGCATAGCCTTTGGCTTTATTTTCTTTTCTTTTGCTCAACATCTCTCCACCACAGACACTTAGCTTGCTAATTCTTCCTAGGATCATTGATGCCCAGCATCTCTTTGGATTACTAAGTGCTTTGTATCTAAGTTGCTCTTTATTGTGGATTTTCAATTGGCCATCCCAAATCAGTTGATCTAAGTGACCGGGTTTCAAAATACCCCTTAGAATTTACTCATCCAAGCAGATCTCAGTACAAGAACACCACAGGCATTTGTCCTAAGGTTCAAACCATTGGTGTCCAACCTTTATTCTTTGTTTTTCTTACCATTTTGGCTTTTTCTTTCTCTTTTTCTTTCTGTTTTTGTTACCAAGGGTGCTTCATTATTGATAAAAGTCTTTATAACAGCAAGCTAGCTTACAATTGAATGAGAATGATATTATGCAACACTTATTCCATGAGTTATGCATTTAATCAAACACATATGCCACCACCAACTTCCATTCATACTCATGCAACATTGGATATTTTACTTTTCAATTCAAACCAAACTCTTTTATTCAAGCATATGGGAAACAAAGCAATATTTAAAGCTAAGTGATGGATACAAGCATTATGCAGACTTGGCATTTTCAGCAAACAATTTCACTTGCAACTATATAAACACTTTAGCAAGACATACAAAGGTTCCCAAATTCAAAACATCACACAACAGCATGGATTAAGTTTAGATACAACCTTTGAAGTTGCAGCTCTTTGATTTTTTTTTCTGCCGTGTTTTCTTTGAGTTAGGATGCATAAAATCTTCAATTGTTGACTCATGTCCTGCATAATCCTCAAAGTTGCTTGCTTCTCAAGCCCTTGATTATATGGTTAGTGAGCATAATACTGAGTGTGGTTCCATGATTTGTTTTGGTGTGTGAACACCAAACTTAATTGTTTTACCACTGCCTCAGATGTACAAAGTCAACCATATTTGAAACCATGTATTTTTTGCTAAAGGTTAATGGGATTAAAGCTAGAAAACAATTCAACAGTTGAATAATATGTTTAATTGCTTGGAGCTAGAATCATGCAAGAGGTGAGAATGTATTAAATGATCTTGTTGGTGGAACACCAAACTTAGAAGTTTTCATTCTCCCTCAAATTGTTTTGGTGTGCAACACCAAACTTAGCTCCTTGCAATCCACACCAATTACTCAACATTTTTTATTGAAAAGCTATGAAAAGAAACTACCTCAGGTTGGGTTGCCTCCCAACAAGCGCTCTTTTATTGTCATTAGCTTGACATCTTCGTTTTTGCTTCTCATGGAGGTTGAAAATCACAGTGCCTTAGCTTGTCTGTCTTCACTGTGAATTTCCGTCTGGTTTCCTCTTTGATGACTTCTATAGCTTCTTGTGGAAGGATCTTAGTCACGGTGTAGTGATCACGCAACTGTGGGGACACCTTCATGGCTTGACTATTGATCATTACTCGATCCCCTAGTGAAAACTTTCCAGTGGAGATTTTCTGCTTGTCTTTAGTTTTCTCCGCTGTCTCTCTTTGAAGGAATTCTCTGTTGTGTTTTTCTTGGCTGGTACTTCCTTTTTCATTGTTCCCTATGATCCTTTTCCATCCTTCCTTCTTTGTTGCATCTTTGTTGTTGGTTGGTTTATCTTCATTGGTTTTGAAGAAAATATCTGATTTCTTCTCACCCTTTTCTGCAAAGTGCTTTGCTAATTGAGCTATCTGCTCCTCAAGCCCTCTCATTAACATCTCTTGGTTCTTTGTTGTTTCTTCTTGATGTTTCATCATTCTCTCTATTAGGATCTCCAAGTTTGTGATTCTCTGAGAGTCTTGCGAGGTTGGTTGGTGATGACATGTTGAAGGTAAGAAGGGTGGGTGTGGTGGAGGCATGCAATGGTTGTTATTGCTGTAATAGTGTTTTTGATGATTTATGAAGTTCGGGTTGTTATAATGGAATTCCCTTGGTCTGTGATTTTGGTACTCACCCCTTCTCCAGTTAAGATGAGTTTGGGAGTGTCTGTGTTGTGGGTATTGGCTTTGGGTGGTATTGGTGGGTGGGGGATGTTGATTGGTTGTGTTCATGGAATTGTCCTGGCAGAAACTTTCTTGTTCTTGATATTGAGGCTCCCTCATTCTCAGATACGAATGAGGTCTCCATGGTGGAAATTTGGCATTCACTGCAGCAGACAACTCTATATTTTGCTGTGATTGATGGTGCATTTGTTTGTTTTGGTCCTTGGACGCATTCATCCCTTTAATAATTGCTACTTTTTCTTCTGAGATTGTATTTTGTGGCTTTTCAAATGGCTGTTGATTGTTGACTCCTTTGTCATTGAGGTCTGCAATTCCTTGGGCAGTTGTTGTTGCTTTGAGTAGGCCATCTGAGAAGTAGTCCACTGCTTTTCTAGTTTCTGGGGTCAATCCTTCATAGAAAGCTCGGAAGCCCACTTTGTCAGTTGCTTTCTTGTATCTTTCCCAAACCTTGAAGAGTGGTTCTTCGTCCCCTTGTGTGAATAAATGTCCCTCTTCTTTCGGCTGGATGATCTGTTTGGATGAGGTGAATTTGGCCAGAAATTTTGTGACCAAATCATCCCAACTAGTAATACTTCCTTGGGAAAAAGTTTCAAACCATTGTGCAGCTTCACCTTTCAATGAGAAAGGGAATAATAGGATCTTGTAAGTGTCCTGATCTGGACCATCAGTTTTGACTGCATTGCAAGTTCTCAGGAAAGTAGATATATGTTGTTTAGGATCCTCTGATGGATTTCCATCATAAGAGCAATTGTTCTTGATGAGTGCAATGAGTGGTGGCTTCATGTCATGATACCCTTCGTCTGTAGAAACTTGATTTCCTGTGATATGCAAACAATCAGAGTAACCTAACAACAACACTCTTGAGAATTAAGTGCAGTTATTTGAGATAAATTGTTAGTGAGTTAGTAGAGGCAATTTCTCAAATAGTTAGTGTGTTAGTAAAAGTTAGAATAACAGAAAAGAAAAAAATGCTTAATCTAGACCTCCACTTCACTTAATCATTGTCAATCCATTTCAATCCCCGGCAACGGCGCCAAAAACTTAATGTGTGGAAAACGATCCAACACAAAACTCACCGGCAAGTGTACCGGGTCGCATCAAGTAATAATAACTCACATGAGTGAGGTCGATCCCACAGGGATTGAAGGATTGAGCAATTTTAGTTTAGTGGGTGATTTAGTCAAGCGAATCAAGTTTTGGTTGAGTGATTTGTGTTTAACAGAAATTAAATGACAGTAAATGTAAAGGGGGAAGGGAGAAATGCAGTAAATTGAAGAACAGAATTGTAAATGTGCAGAATCTTAAAGAGCAAGAAAGTAAATGACTGAAACTTAAAATGCAAGAAACTTAAATTGCAGTAACTTAAATGGCAAGAAAGATAAATTGCTAGAAAGTAAAAAGGAATTGAGGAATGGGATGGTAAGATCTAAACAAAGAAGAAGTAAATTGCAGTAAATGGTTGAGCAGAAAGTAAATCAGAAGCAAAGAGCATTCAAACAAAGAGAAAATAAAACACAGCAAAGGTTCACAGAAGAACCAAAGTGAAATTGTGATCTCAGGATCCCAAGGGCTTAGGTAGCAGAGCCTAAAACCCAATTTCCTTCCCAGATCTGAATGAACTAAGCAATTGACAGAAAATTAAAGAAGAAGCAATAGAAGAACAGAATTTGAATTCAATTATGCAGAAAATAAAATGCAAAGAGCTTGAATGGGAATTGGGACAGAATTTCCCCAATTTCACACACCCAATACTCAGAAAACAGAAGAGTAGAATTGCCCAAGGGAATGAGGAAGGAGATAAATCAATTCTCCCTTGATCCTCTTAGTTCTCGGCCAATTCTCTCAAGAACAATTCCAGAGAGTCAAAGCTCCAAAGGAATGTGAAAGTGAAAATTCAAAAGCCAAGATAAAAGTAAAAATTCAAAAGTGAGCATAAAAGTCCTAATTACATCAAACTAACTCCTATTTATACACTTTCTATTCTTGGATAATGGGATTTGGATGGGCTTTTGGATTGGTGAAGAAATGAATTCAAATGAATTTTTAATTTGAATTTTGGCCCAAAAACCACTCCCAGGAAGCTGCCCTGCCCTTGTGGAGGGCAGGGCAAAATTGATGCATGGTGGTGTGATTTGGTGCGGCCTTTGCTTGTGGTGCGAGTCTGTGCGTGTCTGGCATGAGTTTGGTGCGCCAGAGGCTGCCCTGCCCGCGCCAAGGGCAGGGCGGGAAAGTTGGTGCTGCCAGATTGAGGATTGCGTGCGGATGGTGCTGCCAGATGCGAAGGTTGGTGCGCCAGGAAAGGAAATTGGCGCGCGGGATGCTGCAAGACGCTGCCCTGCCCGCGCCAAGGGCAGGGCAGGAACGGTTTGGTGCGCCAGGGAAGGAACGCGCGCGCCAGATGCTGCCAGGACGAGAATTTGGTGCGCCAGGAAGCAAAGTTGGTGCGCCAAGGTTTTGTGTGTGATGCGCCAATTCAAATGCTGCCCTGCCCGCGCCAAGGGCAGGGCAGGATCCTTTCCTTCATGTCTCGGGTTCGAACCTGGGAGGGTGCAAACACGCTAATATTTTCTTGGCTTCTTGGCACGTCAATCACCTTTAGTCTTTGGCTTCCTTATGGTTCTTGGTTCGACCCTTGTGGCATGCATGGGATCTATTTTTCCTTTGATTTCTTTCCTTTGAAAGCCCGATCCTGCTCTCCACAAGGGCAGGGCAGAAATTGCTTCCTCATGGTTCCTAGGCACCATTTTGTGCTCTGCCCTTGGAGTGGGCAGGGCAGAGTTGCCTTTCTTGGTTCGGTCACTTAATGCTGCCCTCCTAGAGGGCATTCTGCCCTTGTGGAGGGCAATGTTGCTTCCCCCTTAGCATGCGGCACGCTCTTTCTTGATTCGGCCACGCTTTCCTTTTCTTGGCTACACTTCTTAGGCCACGCTTTTCATTTTCTTTTCTTTTCTTCACCTATATTAAACCAAAACAACCACTCAAAGTATCACTAAATTCAAGAGGCTTATAAATCAATTAAAATTCAATTAAAATGAGCTCAAACCTCAATGATTAACATTAAATTCATGGTGGTTGCTTGATTTAAAGAAGTTATGCATTTTCACTCCAAATCACTAACTTAGGATGCAAGAAAGTGCATAAATGCTAACAAAACAAGTGAAATTAGCTTGAAAAATGGGTATATGATGACTTGTCATCACATACATATATATATATATGTATATATATATATATACATATATATATACATAATTAATATTCCAATCATTAACCAATACAATTCCTATCCCTCTTACAGAATATATCAAGATAAAGGCGAGGGTACAATAAATAATAATTTAAAGCAATATAGAGCATTTCAATAACAACTAAATGAACTCTTCGTGACTTCTGTGTCCATATCCTGAAAGGGGAAAAATGTAGCGGGGTGAGAATATCATCCTCGAAAGGGTTCTCAGTAGAGGGTTTCTGGAAATTACTGTAATAGGATATGTGAAGATAAACCGTATAGTGATTAATAACCGTCTTATGCCTCTTTTCAAAGACAATGGTTTACAATAAAAGTAAATTCGGAAATCTTTTCTGAAAGAGGAACCGTTCAATTCTCAAAAAAACTCAAAAGCCTTTCAAAAAGGTTTATCTATGCTGAACCAAAATAGCCTTTCATATTTTTTTTTCAAGCTAGAAACACAAACCGAAACCAACCATCGGTCTATCTCATTTCAACCACGGCCCTAGGCCCAAACAATCCAATAATAGCCAATCCACCACAATCCAACAGAGTTTCAGACGCAAACACAAGTAGGAAGGTTCAAGCACAAACAAACAGTTACAGCAAGTAAAATAATTAGTAGTTAATCTCAAGTAGTCACATAGGCAAACCAAGTACAATATGCACACCCAAATAATGTCACATAGATGCATATGATGCGTGCCTATTCCTAGTGGCTGATGAAATCATCTGTCAGTTATAAAGCTAACCCGACAAGTCCTGGTAGCTAACCATTGGACTGTCCCTCTATCGTGCATCCCCAACTCGAGTTATACTCAACATAAACTTGATCATAATTATGATCCATATCCAACACTCTCACTGGTGTATATTCATGGGGGCGAGCTCATCCGGGACTTTCACAGTGCTTGGCCACACTTACGACATAAGGCAGTAGAGTCTCGAGGCTCCACCTGGAGCAAGTGGTGGCTAGCCACTGCTTTCTCCCAGGGAACTCGTGCCTCTCATAGTGGAAGTGCAAATCACAATTATCAACAATCAGCATATATTCATTCATTCTCAGCCATGGATCAACATTCATCTCAGCCATCCGGCTTAAATTTATAATTCATAGCCAGCCATACAGCTCATAACTCATTCGGCAATCAGCCATAATTCAATAGCATACACAGCCATTCCGGCTCATAACAAAAAAGCACTTCCACCTTTCAACATCATCAAATTCACAAAATCGGCATTTAAGCCATAAATCACTTTTTCTCAATTCATTTCACTTTGAAATCAAATTTCAACTCTTTTCAGCCTTGACTTTAAAGATCTCATTTCTCAAATCATCTCAGGCTCATAAGCCACTTCTACTCAAAGTAAATTCCCCTCTTAAAAGCAATGCCACTCTCAGCATCCTCTTTCCAAAACTTCCATAACCATGGCAAGTTAAGGATTTATTTTGAAATATTCAAAATCATCCATTCCACAATGGGATTTTATAACAAAAGTCTCTCGGCAGAGTCTCATGTCTATAGGGGAGAATAACATAACTCATTTTGTCAAATTCACTTAAAATCATTAAAACCTTGGCTTCTCGATTTGAATAATAAAATAAGATCTAAGCCAAACCGAGTCACGTAATTATTTATTTATTTCAAATTCGTTTCCTTTACTTAGGCAAAACCAACTTCAAACCCCATGATAAATTGTTTTAGTCTTGCAAGAATTCAGAATTCAAAGAGTACTTAAAACCTTTCCCAAAACATTTTAAAATGAAACTTGTCAATAGACATTCAAGTTTTTTCAAAGTCATTGAAACTCCTCTAATTGAAACCCTCAAGTCAAATTCAAAGGCATCACCCTTGTCACATTTAAAACAGCCTTAAAACATAAGTTTCATTCTAAATAACTTTCTCCTGAAAGAAATACAATGCCTTTCTTAAGAAGCAATACTAAATCACAATTTCCTCTTTAATAATTCATTTCAAAAGCATGAATCATCCTTTTCTTGGTAATTCAAATAAAATAGTAGAAGTCATTAACTCATCATTTGTTTCAGACAACATTTCAATAAAGTCTCAAATTTTATAGAAATTTTGGCAGCACCTCTCCTAAAACTTGGACTTCACCACCCGGTTCGGGTCCCAACTAAACCGTTTCACAATCATTTTCAACAGTCCAAAATCCAAAAATCAAATTCAAAATCAAACTAAGTCCATTAGTCGACTCATTTGCAGATCTCAAGGAAACCGTTTCAAATCAAATCAATATCAACCGATTTAACTCATTTCCAAAGCTTTAAAGAAATGGCTCAGTAACAAATCATTTGCCAAAACCAAGTCAATTAAAGTAAACTAGGCTGAATTCAAAAGTGCATTCGACTTTTCACAATATCAAAATAATTAACTCAGTTCAAATCAATCATCAACGGATTAAACTCAGATTTTAAATCTTTAAAGAATCATCTTCAAAACATTCCATTTCACAAAGCCGCACAACAATCCAGCCAAACAAACATTCATAATCATTCGAGACAATCAATTAATACATAAGGCTGATACAATCACCAAATACACAATGTCTCACATCAGTATTCATATGTAATAATTCCATTACATAAAACATAGTTTTTGGAAAGTGCCCCTACCTCAAAACGCAAATCCATAATCCAAACGCCTCATGAGTTCTTTTCGCCTCAACTCGAAATCAACCGCAGCCAACAACTCGACTCCACTTGCTTTCTTAACAATCTCAACAATTCTAATCGCAACATATAAAAATCAGGACTCAACCCCACGTTACAAAAACTCATATTCATTAACCAATCACAACAAGTTACTAACGTGAGGCTTTCGAAATAGAAATACTCACTGAATTATCAAAACAAAGCAGCTGCAATTTCAAACCAGCCCCGGCAACAGCTCCGGCGGCGGCCAGAAGCTCTGGTGGATCAACTATAAAAACTGTGCAGCATCAAAACCTTCTTAAAATCCAAAATGACCAAAACTACAAATTAAAACCCTTACTGGCAGAGTTCTGCAGCGATGGCAATGAAGCTTTGGGCGGGAGGAGCGGCGACTTGAACGACACCCAGGAGCTGGCAGCAGTAGCGATAGCTCCCTGCCTGCTCTTCCGATCGTATCTCCTCTCCCACAGATCAGACCAGTGGCAGACCCCTCAGCAGTTGCAGTGCTGCAGCTTTGAAAGGTGAGCAACGGCAGCGGCGCTGCGGCAAGGAGCACAGTGACGGCGTGTCTGGGCGCGGCGGTTCCAATGTAGGCGACACGAACAGCAGCTGGGCGTAGTGGTCAGACTCCCAGCTCACCTCAGCTCTCTCTGTCTCTCCTACTCGGTGTGACTGGGCAGCCTTCCTCCTTCTTCGAGTTCGACGGTAATGGACCCACGGCAGCATTGCACTTCCTCCATCGATCGCCGTCGGCGAGCGGCAGGGCATGACAGAAGCCCCGACGACAGCGACCCACGACCACCCTCCTACTCGCGTAGTTCTCCGTTTCAACCTCTCTCTCTCCTCTGTTCGCAGTTCATGGCATCGGCGATGGAGGCTGCCAGGGCGACGATGGTGCACGAAATTATGATCTCAATGGTGCCAACAACTTGGTACGCACAATTGTAATCTCAACTCTTTTTTACAACTTTGCACAACTAAGCAGCAAGTGCACTGGGTCGTCCAAGTAATAAACCTTACGTGAGTAAGGGTCGATCCCACGGAGATTATCGGCTTGAAGCAAGCTATGGACATCTTGTAAATCTGAGTCAGGCAGATTCAAATGGTTATTGTTCATACCCTGGGTTAAAGTTGTCCGACCCGGAATGTTCTACAGACAAAGTGACCGACCCCTTCAGGTCAGGATGACCCGACCTCTTCTCAAAGAGCTCGGCCAAACTACCAGGAAAGCCCAGTAAAGGGCCCAAACAGAGGAACACGACCCGAATCCAAGGGCAGCCCAAGCCTATAGAGATGAAGGCGGTTCCTTTAAAGATAAGATGGCCTCACTCGAAGATAAAGATAAGATAAGATAACTAACTTATCTTATCTAAGGAAGGTCTCTCTACACCATTATAAATACATTGGAGCACCCAGGTATAACTCATACTCTGATTCTACTAAATACCTACTTAATACCCTTGCTATCTTAAGCATCGGAGTTTCTTGGAGGTACCCCCACCCTCCGAGGACAAAGGATCAGCACCATCACCAAATCTAACAAGTCGGACATGACAGCTCCGACCAGCACAGAAGATCTCGTCCGAGATCGACCTACAGTTTCAGGTAACCCTCAAAACATTGACGCCATTGCCGGGGACCTGGAAGTCATCTCATTATCATGGCGGACGACCATGACAACGACCACACTTCAGACTTAGAAGATAGAACACCGCACGAAAATATGGACTCTACACCAAAGGATACTTCCTAACTTAACATCAAGAAGAACTCTCCAAATGCGGAAGCCATGGATGCGCTTCAATATCATTTAAAACAACTTGAAGAAGAAACCCTGCGTCAATGAGAGGCCGAGAAAGATCTACAGAGGGAAATAAGGTGGCGCCGGGAATCGGAAGACAAACTCCTAAAACTTGAAGCCGATATCAAGACCTAAGCCAACCGGTCCTTTCCTAAGGATAGCTTCCGCAGGGAACAAGATCCATTCACCAAGGAGATCATGAAGACCAAAATCCCAAAGGACTTTAAACTCCCAGATATAACCTTATACGATGGCACTACAGATCCCGGCCATCATCTCAGCAATATCAGAAGTAGAATGTACCTCACCGATGCATTAGACGCGGTTCGCTGCAAAGCCTTTTCGACTACTTTGATGAAGACGGCAATCAGATGGTTCGACAATCTACCTCCTAGGTCCATCACGAGTTTCAATGACTTGGCCAAGAAATTTTTGGCCAGATTCTCTATCCAAAAATACAAAGCTAAACACGCTCCAAGTCTATTGGGAATCAGGCAAGGAGAACAGGAAATTCTTCGCAACTACATGAAAAGATTCAACAGGACATGCCTAGACATACAGAACCTACCAACAGAGGCCACCATTATGGGCCTCATCAATGGCTTGCAAGAAGGACCTTTTAGCCAATCTATATCGAAAAGATACCCCACATCTCTGAACGAGGTACAGGAACGAGCTAAGAAGTACATCAACATGGAGGAAAACTCCGGATTAGGAGAGACCTCGAAAGCCGAATTCACCTCCCGGGATACAAACAAAGATTCTAAAAAGAAGGAAGATCGACATGGAGAGAAAATAAAAAAATACCACAATTACACCCCACTCAGGGTGTCTCTTGTGGATGTTTACAGAGAAGTCTGCAACACGAAAAAAATACCTCCAGCTCGGCCACTCAAAGGCAAAAAAAGAGGAGGAAACCGGGCTTAATATTGTGAATACCATTGAATACGCGGGAATTCTACCAATGAATGCTTCGATTTAAAAAATGTCATAGAAAAACTAGTAAGAGAACAAAAGCTAGATCGATATTTGGCCACCTGTGATGATGAGCAAAGAAAAAGAAGATGAGCCGAAGATATTGGACAAACTGCGCGATCACCTCGTACACCAGAAAGACATGTCCACATGATACACGGCGGATTCGCCGGGGGAGGAATCTCCAAATCATCTCGCAAAAGACATCTCAAAGACGTATATCATGTCTGGTGCGCGAAATTGTGAACAATACTTTTCACAACTCTCATAATCCCCGGTAATGAACCCCAAAAACTTGGTGCTCAATACCTTGGCATAAACACAACTTCGCACAACTAACCAGCAAGTGCACTGGGTCGTCCAAGTAATAAACCTTACGCGAGTAAGGGTCGATCCCACGGAGATTGTTGGTATGAAGCAAGCTATGGTCACCTTGTAAATCTTAGTCAGGCAGACTCAAATGGGTATAGGTGATAAACGCATAAAGCATAAAGATAAAGATAGAGATACTTATGTAATTCATTGGTAGGAACTTCAGATAAGCGTATGAAGATGCCTTCCCTTCCGTCTCTCTGCTTTCCTACTGTCTTCATCCAATCCTTCTTACTCCTTTCCATGGCAAGCTTATGCAAGGGTTTCACCGTTGTCAGTGGCTACCTCCCATCCTCTCAGTGAAAATGTTCCTATGCTCTGTCACAGCATATGGCTAATCAGTTGTCGGTTCTCGGTCAGGCCGGAATAGAATCCAGTGATTCTTTTGCGTCTGTCACTAACGCCCCGCCTGCTAGGAGTTTGAAGCACGTCACAGTCATTCAATCATTGAATCCTACTCAGAATACCACAGACAAGGTTAGACCTTCCGGATTCTCTTGAATGCCGCCATCAGTTCTCGCCTATACCACGAAGATTCCGGTTAAAGAATCCAAGAGATAAACACTAGAGCCTTGGTTGCTTGTAGAACAGAGTGGTTGTCAGTCACTTTGTTCATAAGTGAGAATGATGATGAGTGTCACGGATCATCACATTCATCAAGTTGAAGAACAAGTGATATCTTGGACAAAGAACAAGCGGAATTGAATAGAAGAACAATAGTAATTGCATTAATACTCGAGGTACAGCAGAGCTCCACACCTTAATCTATGGTGTGTAGAAACTCCACCGTTGAAAATACATAAGAACAAGGTCTAGGCATGGCCGTGAGGCCAGCCTCCCAATGATCTAAGAACTAGATGTCCAAAGATGAAAATACAATAGTAAAAGGTTCTACATATAGAAAACTAGTAGCCTAGGGTGTACAGAGATGAGTAAATGACATAAAAATCCACTTTCGGGCCCACTTGGTGCGTTCTTGGGCTGAGCAATGAAGCAATTTCGTGTAGAGACTCTTCTTGGAGTTAAACGCCAGCTTTTATGCCAGTTTGGGCGTTTAACTCCCATTTAGGTGCCAGTTCCGGCGTTTAACGCTGGAATTTCTGAGGGTGACTTTGAACGCCGGTTTGGGCCATCAAATCTTGGGCAAAGTATGGACTATCATATATTGCTGGAAAGCCCAGAATGTCTACTTTCCAACACCGTTGAGAGCGCGCCAATTGGGCTTCTGTAGCTCCAGAAAATCCACTTTGAGTGCAGGGAGGTCAGAATCCAACAGCATCTGCAGTCCTTTTCAGTCTCTGAATCAGATTTTTGCTCAGGTCCCTCAATTTCAGCCAGAAAATACCTGAAATCATAGAAAAACACACAAACTCATAGTAAAGTCTAGAAAAGTGAATTTTAACTAAAAACTAATAAAAATATACTAAGAACTCAACTAAAACTACTAAAAACATACTAAAAACAATGCCAAAAAGGGTGCAAATTATCCGCTCATCACAACACCAAACTTAAATTGTTGCTTGTCCTCAAGCAACTTAAAATCAAATAAGATAAAAAGAAGAGAATATACTATAGACTCCAAATTATCAATGAAACATAGCTCCAAATTAGATGAGCGGGACTAGTAGCTTTTTGCCTCCGAACAGTTTTGGCATCTCACTTTATCCTTTGAAATTCAGAATGATTGGCTTCTTTAGGAACTCAGAATCCAGATAGTGTTATTGATTCTCCTAGTTAAGTATGATGATTCTTGAACACAGCTACTTATTGAGTCTTGGCCATGGCCCAAAGCACTCTGTCTTCCAGTATTACCACCGGATACATACATGCCACAGACACATAATTGGGTGAACCTTTTCAGATTGTGACTCAGCTTTGCTAGAGTCCCCAATTTAGAGGTGTCCAAGGTTCTTAAGCACACTCTTTTTGCCTTGGATCACAACTTTATTTCTTTCTTTTTCTTTTTCTCCCCTTTTTTTTTTGTCTCTCTCTTTCTTTCTCTTTTTTTTTTTGTATTCACTGCTTTTTCTTGCTTCAAGAATCATTTTTATGATTTTTCAGATCCTCAGTAACATGTCTCCTTTTTCATCATTCTTTCAAGAGCCAACAATTTTAACATTCATGAACCACAAATTCAAAAGACATATGCACTGTTTAAGCATACATTCAGAAACAAAAGTATTGCTACCACATCAAACTAATTAAGCTAGTTTTAAAGATGAATTCGAAATCCTGTACTTCTTGTTCTTTTGTGATAAAAACAGTTTTCATTTAAGAAAGGTGATGGATTCATAGGACATTCATAACTTTAAGGCATAGACACTAAGACACTAATGATCACAAGACACAAACATGGACAAACATAAGCATTAATTTTCGAAAAACAGGAAATAAAGAACAAGGAGATTAAAGAACGGGTCCACCTCAGTGATGGCGGCTTGTTCTTCCTCTTGAAGGTCTTATGGAGTGCTTGAGCTCCTCAATGTCTCTTCCTTGTCTTTGTTGCTCCTCTCTTAGTTGTCCCATGTTGGAACTCAATTCTCCTAGGGAGGTGTTAATTTGCTCCCAATAGTCTTGTGGAGGAAAGTGCATCCCTTGAGGCATCTCAGGGATCTCATGATGAGAGGGGTCTCTTGTTTGCTCCATTCTTTTCTTAGTGATGGGCTTGAGGTCATGCCTTTTCAGTTGAACCGGCTTCCCTCTTGAGTTTCTCTTCCATTGAGCGCCCTCTTCACCAATGTCTGTGAGGACTTGGTCCAACCTTTGATCAAAGTTGACCCTTCTTCATGGCCACAACTTCATAGAAGTGGTCTTGATGCACCCTTGAGATGAATCTCTCCATCTCCCATGACTCGGAGGTGAAAGCTTTTGCCTTCCCTTTCCTCTTTCTAGAGGTTTCTCCGGCCTTGGATGCCATAAATGGTTATGGAAAAACGAAAAGCAACGCTTTTACCACACCAAACTTAAAAGGTTTGCTCGTCCTCGAGCAAAAGAAGAAAGAAGAGAGTAGAAGAAGAAGAAATGGAGGAGAGGGAGATGGCTTTGTGGTTCGGCCAAAAGGGGAAGAAGTAGTGTTTAGGGTGTGTGAAAATGAAGGAGTGAAGATGATAGTGGGATTTGATAGGTGGGGGGTTTTTGGGAGAGAGGTGTTGAGGTGATTGGTGAATGGGTGAAGAGGAGAGAGGGTGGTGGGGTTGGTGGGGATCCTGTCCACAGATCCTTAGGTGTCAAGGAAAAATCATCCCTGCACCAAATGGCATTCAAAAACACGTTTTGAGCCAATTCTGGCGTTAAATGCCGGGCTGGTGCCCATTTCTGGCATTTAACGCCAGGTTCTTGCCCTTTCCTGGCGTTTAACGCCAGTCTGGTGCCCCTTTCTGGCGTTAAACGCCCAGAATGGTGCCAGACTGGGCGTTAAACGCCCAACTGCTACTCTTACTAGCGTTTAAACGCCAGTAAGTTCTTCCTCCAGGGTGTGCTGTTTTTCTTCCTTTTTTTCATTCTGTTTTTGCTTTTTCAATTGATTTTGTGACTTCTCATGATCATCAACCTACAAAATAAAATAAAATAACAAAAGATAATATATAAAATATAACATTGGGTTGCCTCCCAACAAGCGCTTCTTTAATGTCAGGAGCTTGACAGAGGGCTCTCATGGAGCCTCACAAATGATCAAAGCAATGTTGGAACCTCCCAACACCAAACTTAGAGTTTGAATGTGGGGGTTCAACACCAAACTTAGAGTTTGGTTGTGGCCTCCCAACACCAAACTTAGAGTTTGACTGTGGGGGCTCTGTTTGACTCTGATTTGAGAGAAGCTCTTCATGCTTCCTCTCCATGGTGACAGAGGGATATCCTTGAGCCTTAAACACAAAGGATTCTTCATTCACTTGAATGATCAACTCTCCTCTATCAACATCAATCACAGCCTTTGCTGTGGCTAGGAAGGGTCTGCCAAGGATGATGGATTCATCCATGCACTTCCCAGTCTCTAGGACTATAAAATCAGTAGGGATGTAATGGTCTTCAACCTTTACCAGAACATCCTCTACAAGTCCATGAGCTTGTTTTCTTGAGTTGTCTGCCATCTCTAATGAGATTCTTGCAGCTTGCACCTCAAAGATCCCTAGCTTCTCCATTACAGAGAGAGGCATGAGGTTTACACTTGACCCTAAGTCACACAGAGCCTTCTTGAAGGTCATGGTGCCTATGGTACAAGGTATTGAAAACTTCCCAGGATCTTGTCTCTTTTGAGGTAATTTCTGCCTAGACAAGTCATCTAGTTCTTTGGTGAGCAAAGGAGGTTCATTCTCTCAAGTCTCATTTCCAAATAACTTGTCATTTAGCTTCATGATTGCTCCAAGGTATTTAGCAACTTGCTCTTCAGTGACATACTCATCCTCTTCAGAGAAAGAATACTCATCAGAGCTCATGAAAGGCAGAAGTAAGTCCAATGGAATCTCTATGGTCTCATTTTGAGCCTCAGATTCCCATGGTTCCTCATTAGGAAACTCATTGGAGGTCAGTGCACGCCCACTGAGGTCTTCCTCAGTGGCGTCCACTTCCTCTCCTTCCTCTCCAAATTCGGCCATGTTGATGGCCTTGCACTCTCCTTTTGGATTTTCTTCTGTGTTGCTTGGGAGAGTACTAGGATGGAGTTCAGTAACTTTCTTGCTCAGTTGTCCCACTTGTGCCTCCAAATTCCTAATGGAGGACCTTGTTTCAGTCATGAAACTTTGAGTGGTTTTGATTAGATCAGAGACCATGGTTGCTAAGTCAGAGGGGTTCTGCTTAGAATTCTCTGTCTGTTGCTGAGAAGATGATGGAAAAGGCTTGCCATTGCTAAACCTGTTTCTTCCACCATTATTGTTGTTGAAACCTTGTTGGGGTCTCTGTTGATCCTTCCATGAGAGATTTGGATGATTTCTCCATGAAGAATTATAGGTGTTTCCATAGGGTTCTCCCATGTAATTCACCTCTTCCATTGAAGGGTTCTCAGGATCATAAGCTTCTTCTTCAGATGAAGCATCTTTAGTACTGCTTGGTGCATTTTGCATTCCAGACAGACTTTGAGAAATCAAATTGACTTGTTGAGTCAATATCTTGTTCTGAGCCAAAATGGCATTCAGAGTATCAATCTCAAGAACTCCTTTCTTCTGATTAGTCCCATTGTTCACAGGATTCCATTCAGAAGTGTACATGAATTGGTTATTTGCAACCATTTCAATCAGCTCTTGAGCTTCTGTAGGCGTCTTCTTCAGATGAAGAGATCCTCCAGCAGAGCTATCCAAAGACATCTTGGACAGTTCAGAGAGACCATCATAGAAAATACCTATGATGCTCCATTCAGAAAGCATGTCAGAAGGACATTTTCTGATCAATTGTTTGTATCTTTCCCAAGCTTCATAGAGGGATTCTCCATCCTTCTGTCTGAAGGTTTGGACTTCCACTCTAAGCTTACTCAATTTTTGAGGTGGAAAGAACTTTGCCAAGAAGGCATTGACTAGCTTTTCCCATGAGTCCAGGCTTTCTTTAGGTTGTGAGTCCAACCATGTCCTAGCTCTGTCTCTTACAGCAAAAGGGAATAGCATAAGTCTGTAGACCTCAGGGTCAACCCCATTAGTCTTGACAGTGTCATAGATTTGCAAGAATTCAGCTAAAAACTGATGAGGATCCTCCAATGGAAGTCCATGAAACTTGCAATTCTGTTGCATTAGAGAAACTAATTGAGGCTTAAGCTCAAAGTTGTTTGCTCCAATGGCAGGGATAGAGATGCTTCTCCCATAGAAGTCGGGAGTAGGTGCAGCAAAGTCACCCAGCACCTTCCTTGCATTGTTTGCATTGTTGTTGTTTTCGGCTGCCATGTGTTCTTCTTCTTTGAAGATTTCTGTTAGGTCCTCTACAAAGAGTTGTGCCTTAGCTTCTCTTAGCTTTCGCTTCAAGGTCCTTTCAGGTTCAGGGTCAGCTTCAACAAGAATGCTTTTGTCTTTGTTCCTGCTCATATGAAAGAGAAGAGAACAAGAAAATGTGGAATCCTCTATGTCACAGTATAGAGATTCCTTGAGGTGTCAGAGGAAAAGAAAAGTAGAAGACAGAAGTAGAAAATTCGAACTTATCATAGAAGAAGGAGTTCGAATTTTTCATTAAGGAATAGTGTTAGTCCATAAATAGAAGGATGTGAGAGGGGGGAATGTAATTTTCGAAAATCAAGTAAAATAATTTGAAAACATTTTGAAAAACATTAATTAATTTTCGAAAATAAGAGTGGGAAAGAAATCAAGTGATTTTTGCAAAAGATTTTGAAATTAGAAATCAAAAAGATTTGATTGAAAACTATTTTGAAAAAGATGAGGTTAAGAAGATATGATTGGTTTTAAAAATATGTGATTGAGAAAATATGATTTGAAAATATGATTTGAAAACAATTTAAAAAAAAAAGATTTGATTTTTAAAAATTAATAACTTGGCTATCAAGAAAAGATATGATTCAAACATTAAACCTTTCTCAACAGAAAAGGCAACATACTTGAAATGTTGAATCAAATCATTAATTGATAGCAAGTATCTTTGAAAAAGGAAAGAAATTGATTTTGAAAACATTTGATTGAAAAGATATGATTTAAAAAAGATTTGATTTTGAAAAACTTTGAAAATTTGAAAAAAATTGATTTGAAAACAAAATCTTCCCCCTTGTGCCATCCTGGCGTTAAACGCCCAGAATGGTGCACATTCTGGCGTTTAACGCCCAAATCTCTACCCTTTTGGGCGTTAAACACCCAGCCAGGCACCCTGGCTGGCGTTTAAACGCCAGTCTGTCTTCTTCACTGGGCATTTTGAACGCCCAGCTTTTTCTGTATAATTCCTCTGCTGTATGTTCTGAATCTTCAATTCTCTATGTTATTGACTTGAAAAGACACAAATTAAAAAATATTTTTGGATTTTTAATAATCAAAATGCAACTAAAATCAAATAACAATGCATGCAAGACACCAAACTTAGCAGTTTGTATACTACTGACACTAATGAAAATGCATATGAGACACACAAAACACTCAAGTCAAGAGAATTTAAAGATTAGAGTAAGAAATCATCAATAACATCTTGAAGATCCTTAAGACACATGAATGAATGCATGCAATTGACACCAAACTTAAAATGAGACTCTATACTCAAACTAGAAATTTTTGGATTTTATGATTTTGTAATTTTTTTGTGTTTGTTTTTTTTTTCGAAAATTAAGTGAAAAGGAAAATAAAGGTATCAAAATTCTTAATGAGAATTCCAGGAATCATGCAATGTTAGTCTAAAGCTTTAGTCTAAAGGAATTACACATAGCTAGCTAAGCTTCAGCAGGATATTGCATTCAAGAGCTAAATTGATGATGATCAATCAGCTTTGGTGATGATAAGAACATCACCTTGAAACACTAGAATTCATTCTTAAGAACTCTAAAGAAAAAATACCTAATCTAAGCAACAAGATGAACCGTCAGTTGTCCATTCACAAAACAATCCCCGGCAACGGCGCCAAAAACTTGGTGCGCGAAATTGTGAACAATACTTTTCACAACTCTCATAATCCCCGGTAATGAACCCCAAAAACTTGGTGCTCAATACCTTGGCATAAACACAACTTCGCACAACTAACCAGCAAGTGCACTGGGTCGTCCAAGTAATAAACCTTACGCGAGTAAGGGTCGATCCCACGGAGATTGTTGGTATGAAGCAAGCTATGGTCACCTTGTAAATCTTAGTCAGGCAGACTCAAATGGGTATAGGTGATAAACGCATAAAGCATAAAGATAAAGATAGAGATACTTATGTAATTCATTGGTAGGAACTTCAGATAACCGTATGAAGATGCCTTCCCTTCCGTCTCTCTGCTTTCCTACTGTCTTCATCCAATCCTTCTTACTCCTTTCCATGGCAAGCTTATGCAAGGGTTTCACCGTTGTCAGTGGCTACCTCCCATCCTCTCAGTGAAAATGTTCCTATGCTCTGTCACAGCATATGGCTAATCAGCTGTCGGTTCTCGGTCAGGCCGGAATAGAATCCAGTGATTCTTTTGCGTCTGTCACTAACGCCCCGCCTGCTAGGAGTTTGAAGCACGTCACAGTCATTCAATCATTGAATCCTACTCAGAATACCACAGACATGGTTAGACCTTCCGGATTCTCTTGAATGCCGCCATCAGTTCTCGCCTATACCACGAAGATTCCGGTTAAAGAATCCAAGAGATAAACACTAGAGCCTTGGTTGCTTGTAGAACAGAGTGGTTGTCAGTCACTTTGTTCATAAGTGAGAATGATGATGAGTGTCACGGATCACCACATTCATCAAGTTGAAGAACAAGTGATATCTTGGACAAAGAACAAGCGGAATTGAATAGAAGAACAATAGTAATTGCATTAATACTCGAGGTACAGCAGAGCTCCACACCTTAATCTATGGTGTGTAGAAACTCCACCGTTGAAAATACATAAGAACAAGGTCTAGGCATGGCCGTGAGGCCAGCCTCCCAATGATCTAAGAACTAGATGTCCAAAGATGAAAATACAATAGTAAAAGGTTCTATATATAGAAAACTAGTAGCCTAGGGTGTACAGAGATGAGTAAATGACATAAAAATCCACTTCCGGGCCCACTTGGTGTGTGCTTGGGCTGAGCAATGAAGCAATTTCGTGTAGAGACTCTTCTTGGAGTTAAACACCAGCTTTTATGCCAGTTTGGGTGTTTTACTCCCATTTAGGTGCCAGTTCCGGCGTTTAACGCTGGAATTTCTGAGGGTGACTTTGAACGCCAGTTTGGGCCATCAAATCTTGGGCAAAGTTTGGACTATCATATATTGCTGGAAAGCGCAGGATGTCTACTTTCCAAAACCGTTGAGAGCGCGCCAATTGGGCTTCTGTAGCTCCAGAAAATCCACTTCGAGTGCAGGGAGGTCAGAATCCAACAGCATCTGCAGTCCTTTTCAGTCTCTGAATCAGAACATATTCGGACAGCCTGTTCGGACTAGGAGATACCCCGGTTCAACCGACGGGATACATCTCTATATACACGACTTTCGGAAAAGGAAGTCAATCAAGAATACTCAAAATAGATTACATCGTAGTCGACGTAAGTTCATCCTACAATACCCTAATAGGTCGGACAACGTTGGATCAGCTTGGTGCAATAATCTCAACCCTACATCTTTACATGAAGTTCCCAACGGTAGTGGGGATAGATACGATAAAAGCATATCAAAAGATGGCACGCCGGTGTTACAACGAAAGTCTAAACCTCAGAGGCAGCGGAAAAAAATTCCACACAATCGAACTCGGTGGAATACAGAGGTGGGAAGAACTCCGCCCACAACCTGAAGGCGAAATAGAGAAAATCCAGATTGGGGATACCCCGGACCAAACAACTAATATTGGCACACTCCTAAAAGGAGCCATAAAAGAAGCACTCATACAGTTTCTACGAGATAACGTCGACCTCTTTGCGTGGAAGGCCGTAGACATGCCAGGCATAGATCCCAAGTTAATGTGTCACAAGCTAACAGTCTAGCCAGGATCTCGCCCGGTGCAACAGATGCGTAGAAAACTAGGACCAGAACGCTCTCAAGCTGTAGAAGAACAGGTACAAGCCTTACTGGAGGCAGGTTTCATAAGAGAAGTCAAATACTCACTATGGCTTGCTAACGTCGTCTTGGTGAAAAAATCAAACGGAAAGTGGCGAATGTGCACTGACTACACCGATCTCAACAAAGCCTGCCCAAAATATCCTTATCCACTCTCCAGCATCGAATCACTGGTCGACGCCTCCTCCGGATATAAATACCTCTCCTTTATGGATGCATACTCAGGATACAACCAAATCCCAATGTACCCGCCTTACCAAGAGAAAACCTCATTCTTAACCCCAAAGGTAATCTACTGCTACGTTGTTATGCCCTTCGGTCTTAAAAATGCAGGAACCACATATCAAAGATTAATGAATAAAGTTTTTTTGGACCACATCAGAAAAATCATGGAAGCTTACGTGGACGACATGCTAGTAAAAACACGAAGCGAAGAGATGTTATTATCCGATTTGACCCAAGTGTTTGACACTATCAGACGGAATGGTATGCAACTCAATCCCACAAAATGCACTTTCACAGTAGAAGCCAAAAAATTCTTGGGTTTTATGATCACACAGAGAGGAATCGAGGTAAACCCGGATAAATGTCGGGCCATACTCGACATGAAAAGTCCGACGTGTGTCAAAGAGGTACAACAACTCAACGGGAGGCTAGCAGCCTTGTCCAGATTCCTGGCCAGATTGGCAATAAGATCTCTCCCCTTCTATGCCACTCTAAGGAAAGGAAAGGAGTTTGAATGGACAGTGGAGTGCGAGCAAGCCTTCCAAGACATCAAAAGATTCCTGGGACAGCCACCTATACTAACTCGACCCCGGGAAGGAGAGCCACTCATAGTGTACCTCGCGGTCAGAAGTTGGGCGATAGCCTCAGCACTAGTCTGAGAAGACGACAGTGGGCAACAACCTATATACTTCATCAGCAAAGCATTACAAGGATCCGAGCTGAACTATCAGAAAATAGAAAAATTTGCTTACCCTCTCATACTAACATCACGACGACTTCGCCCATACTTTCAAGCCCACACTATTAAAGTTCAGACCAAGCAGTCCATAAAAGGAATCTTAGAGAAAACAGACCTGGCGGGCAGAATCTTGCAATGGGCAGTCGAGTTGTCCAAATTTGATCTTCAATACGAAGCTCGGACGGCCATCAAATCACAATACCTGGCCGACTTCATTGCGGAATTCATGGACACACCGGAAATCCCATAGAATGGAATCTCTACGTGGACGGTTCTTTGAATAAAATGGGAATCGAACTCTCCCTCAAATTTGGGTTCCCTGCCTCAAACAATCAAGCGGAATATGAGGCACTACTAGCTGGTTTGAAGCTGGCCAGAGAGGTTGGAGCTTGAAAGCTTATCATCTTCAGCAATTCACAAGTAGTTACTTCGCAAATAGCAGGAAGCTACCAAGCCAAAGACCCCATGATGAGCGGATAATTTGTACGCTTTTTGGCATTGTTTTTAGTATGTTTCTAGTAGGATTTAGTTAGTTTTTAGTATATTTTTATTAGTTTTTAGTTAAAATTCACTTTTCTGGACTTTACTATGACTTTGTGTGTTTTTTTGTGATTTCAGGTATTTTTTGGCTGAAATTGAGGGACCTGAGCAAAAATCTGATTCAGAGACTGAAAAGGACTGCAGATGCTGTTGGATTCTGACCTCCCTGCCCTCGAAGTGCATTTTCTGGAGCTACAGAAGCCCAATAGGCGTGCTCTCAACGGCGTTGGAAAGTAGACATCCTGGGCTTTCCAGCAATATATGATAGTCCATACTTTGCTCAAGATTTGATGGCCCAAACCGGCGTTCAAAGTCACCTTCAGAATTCCCAGCGTTAAACGCCGGAACTGGCACCAAAGTGGGAGTTAAACGCCCAAACTGGCACAAAAGCTGGCGTTTAACTCCAAGAAAAGTCTCTACACGAAAATGCTTCAATGCTCAGCCCAAGCACACACCAAGTGGGCCCAGAAGTGGATTTTTTATGTCATTTACTCATCTTTGTAATTCTTAAGCTACTAGTTCCCTATAAATAGGACCTTTTGCTATTGTATTTTGAATCTTTTGATCATGTTTTTATGATTGAACCCTCATTGGGAGGCTGGCCTCACGGCCATGCCTAGACCTTGTTCTTATGTATTTTCAACGGTGGAGTTTCTACACACCATAGATTAAGGTGTGGAGCTCTGTTGTACCTCGAGTATTAATGCAATTACTATTGTTCTTCTATTCAATTCCGCTTGTTCTTGTTCCAAGATATCACTTGTTCTTCAACTTGATGAATGTGATGATCTGTGACACTCATCATCATTCTCACCTATGAATGTGTGACTGAAAACCACCTCCGTTCTACCTTAGATTGGGTGAATATCTCTTGGATTCCTGATACACGATGCATGGTTGATCGCCTGACAACCGAGCGCTCGCCTGACAACCGAGCCAGCCATTCCGTGAGATCAGAGTCTTCATGGTATAGGCTAGAACTGATGGCGGCATTCAAGAGAATCCGGAAGGTCTAACCTTGTCTGTGGTATTCTGAGTAGGATTCAATGATTGAATGACTGTGACGTGCTTCAAACTCGCGATTGTGGGGCGTTAGTGACAGACGCAAAAGAATCACTGGATTCTATTCCGACATGATCGAGAACCGACAGCTGGATAGCCGTGCCGTGACAGGGTGCATTGAACATTTCCACTGAGAGGATGGGAGGTAGCCACTGACAATGGTGAAACCCTTGCATAAGCTTGCCATGGAAAGGAGTAAGAAGGATTGGATGAAGATAGTAGGAATGCAGAGAGACGGAAGGGACAAAGCATCTCCATTCGCTTATCTGAAGTTCTCACCAATGAATTGCATAAGTATCTCTATCTTTATCTTTATGTTTTATTCATCATCTATACCCATTTGAGTCTGCCTGACTGAGATTTACAAGGTGACCATAGCTTGCTTCATACCAACAATCTCTGTGGGATCGACCCTTACTCGCGTAAGGTTTATTACTTGGACGACCCAGTACACTTGCTGGTTAGTTGTGCGAAGTTGTGATAAAGAGTTGAGATTGCAATTGTGCGTACCATGTTGATGGCGCCATTGATGATCACAATTTCGTGCACCAAGTTTTTGGCGCCGTTGCCGGGGATTGTTTCGAGTATGGACAACTGACGGTTCATCTTGTTGCTTAGATTAGGTATTTTTTAGAGTTCTTAAGAATGAATTCTAGTGTTTCAAGGTGATGTTCTTATCATCACCAAAGCTGATTGATTATCATCAATTTAGCTCTTGAATGCAATGTCCTGCTGAAGCTTGGCTATTCATGTCTAATTCCTTTAGACTGAAGCTTTAGACTAACATTGCATGATTCCTGGAATTCTCATTAAGAATTTTGATACCTTTATTTTCTTTTCCACTTAATTTTCGAAAAATCCAAAAAAAAAATTACAAAATCATAAAAAAACCAAAAATATTTTATGTTTCTTGTTTGAGTCCAGTGTCTCATTTTAAGTTTGGTGTCTTGCATGCATTGTTTATATGATCTTGGTTCTATTTTCAAGTCAATAGTACAGGGAACTGAAGATTCAGAACATGCAGCAGAGGAATTATACAGAAAAAGCTGGGCGTTCAAAACGCCCAGTGAAGAAGGCACACTGGCATTTAAACGCCAGCCAGGGTACCTGGTTGGGCGTTTAACGCCTAAAAAGGTAGTGCATTGGGCGTTAAACGCCAGAGTGTGCACCATTCTGGGCGTTTAACGCCAGGATGGCACAAGAGGGAGGATTTTGTTTTCAAATCAATTTTTTTCCAAGTTTTCAAAATTTTTCAAAATCAAATCTTTTTCAAAATCAATTTCTTTCCTTTTTCAAAGATACTTGCTAACAATTAATGATTTGATTCAACATTTCAAGTATGTTGCCTTTTCTGTTGAGAAAGGTTTAATGTTTGAATCATATCTTTTCTTGTTAGCCAGGTCATTAATTTTTAAAATCAAATCTTTTTAAAATTGTTTTCAAATCATATCATTTCAATCATATCTTTTTAAAAGCATAACTTTTCAATCATATCTTTTTAATCACATCTTTTTCAAAGAAGTTTTCAATCATATCTTTTTAAATTCTAATTTCAAAATCTTTTTCAAAAATTACTTGATTTCTTTCCCACTCTTGGTTTTCGAAAATCAATTAAAGTTTTTCAAAATGTTTTTAAAATCTTTTTAATTTAATTTTCGAAATTTCTTCCCCTCTTCTCGCATCCTTCTATTTATGGAGTACCACTCATCCTCAATGCACAATTCGAACTCTATCTGACTAAGTTCGAATTCTTCTACCTCTTCCTTCTAATTTTCTTTTTCTCTGACACCTCAAGGAATCTCTATACTGTGACATAGAGGATTCCATAGTTTCTTGTTCTCTTCTCTTTCATATGAGCAGGAACAAAGACAAAGGCATTCTTGTTGAAGCTGACCCTGAACCTGAAAGGACTTTGAAGCGAAAGCTAAGAGAAGCTAAGGCACAACTCTCTGTAGAGGACCTAACAGAATTCTTCAAAGAAGAAGAACCCATGGCAGCCGAAAACAACAACAATGCAAACAATGCAAGGAAGGTGCTGGGTGACTTTACTGCACCTACTCCCAACTTCTATGGGAGAAGCATCTCTATCCCTGCCATTGGAGCAAACAACTTTGAGCTTAAGCCTCAATTAGTTTCTCTAATGCAACAGAATTGCAAATTCCATGGACTTCCATTGGAAGATCCTCATCAGTTCTTAGCTGAATTCTTGCAAATCTGTGACACTGTCAAGACTAATGGGGTTGACCCTAAGGTCTACAGACTTATGCTATTCCCTTTTGCTGTAAGAGACAGAGCTAGGACATGGTTGGACTCACAACCTAAAGAAAGCCTGAACTCTTGGGAAAAGCTAGTCAATGCCTTCCTGGCAAAGTTCTTTCCACCTCAAAAATTGAGTAAGCTTAGAGTGAAAGTCCAAACCTTCAGACAGAAGGAAGGAGAATCCCTCTATGAAGCTTGGGAAAGATACAAACAATTGATCAGAAAGTGTCCCTCTAACATGCTTTCTGAATGGAGCATCATAGGTATTTTCTATGATGGTCTATCTGAACTGTCCAAGATGTCTTTGGATAGCCCTGCTGGAGGATCTCTTCATCTGAAGAAGACGCCTACAGAAGCTCAAGAGCTAATTGAAATGGTTGCAAATAACCAATTCATGTACACTTCTGAAAGGAATCCTGTGAACAATGGGACAAATCAGAAGAAAGGAGTTCTTGAGATTGATACTCTGAATGCCATATTGGCTCAGAACAAAATATTGACTCAGCAAGTCAATTTGATTTCTCAAAGTCTGTCTGGAATGCAAAATGCGCCAGGCAGTACTAAGGATGCTTCATCTGAAGAAGAAGCTTATGATCCTGAGAACCCTTCAATGGAAGAGGTGAATTACATGGGAGAACCCTATGGAAACACCTATAATTCTTCATGGAGAAATCATCCAAATCTCTCATGGAAGGATCAACAGAGAACTCAACAAGGTTTCAACAACAATAATGGTGGAAGGAACAGGTTTAGCAATGGCAAGCCTTTTCCATCATCTTCTCAGCAACAGACAGAGAATTCTAAGCAGAACCACTCTGACTTAGCAACCATGGTCTCTGATCTTATCAAAACCACTCAAAGTTTCATGAATGAAACAAGGTCCTCCATTAGAAACTTGGAGGCACAAGTGGGACAGCTGAGCAAGAAATTTACTGAACTCCCTCCTAGTACTCTTCCAAGCAATACAGAAGAAAATCCAAAAGGAGAGTGCAAGGCCATCAATATGGCCGAATTTGGAGAGGAGGAAGAGGAAGTGAACGCCACTGAGGAAGACCTCAGTGAACGTCCAATGGCCCCCAATGAGTTGCTCAATGAGGAACCATGGGAATCTGACGCTCAAAATGAGACAATAGAGATTCCATTGGATTTACTTCTGCCATTCATGAGCTCTGATGAGTATTCTTCCTCTGAAGAGGATGAGTATGTCATTGAAGAGCAAGTTGCTAAATATCTTGGAGCAATCATGAAGCTAAATGACAAGTTATTTGGTAATGAGATTTGGGAGGATGAACCACCTTTGCTCACCAAAGAACTGGATGACTTGACTAGGCAGAAATTACCTCAAAAGAGACAGGATCCTGAAAATTTTTCAATACCTTGTACCATAGGCACCATGACCTTCAAGAAGGCTCTGTGTGACTTAGGGTCAAGTGTAAACCTCATGCCTCTCTCTGTAATGGAGAAGCTAGGGATCTTTGAGGTACAAGCTGCAAGAATCTCACTAGAGATGGTAGACAATTCAAAGAAACAAGCTTATGGACTTGTAGAGGATGTTCTGGTAAAGGTTGAAGACCATTACATCCCTGCTGATTTCATAGTCCTAGAGACTGGGAAGTACACGGATGAATCCATCATCCTTGGCAGACCTTTCCTAGCCACAGCTAAGGCTGTGATTGATGTTGATAGAGGTGAATTAATCATTCAAGTGAATGAAGAACCCTTTGTGTTTAAGGCTCAAGGATATCCCTCTGTCACCATGGAGAGGAAGCATGAAGAGCTTCTCTCAAAGCAGAGTCAAACAGAGCCCCCACAGTCAAACTTTAAGTTTGGTGTTGGGAGGCCACAACCAAACTCTAAGTTTGGTGTTGAACCCCCACATTCAAACTCTAAGTTTGGTGTTGGGAGGTTCCAACATTGCTCTGAGTATCTGTGAGGCTCCATGAGAGCCCTCTGTCAAGCTACTGACATTAAAGAAGCGCTTGTTGGGAGGCAACCCAATGTTATATTTTATCTATTTTCCTTTGTTATTTTATGTTTTCTGTAGGTTGATGATCATGAAAAGTCACAAAATCAATTGAAAAAGCAAAAACAGAATGAAAAACAGGAAGAAAAACAGCACACCCTAGAGGAAGAACCTACTGGCATTTAAACGCCAGCAAGGCTAGCAGATGGGCATTTAACGCCCAGTCTGGCACCATTCTGGGCGTTTAACGCCAGAAAGGGGCACCAGACTGGCGTTAAACGCCAGAAAAGGGCAAGCACTTGGCGTTAAACGCCAGAAATGGGCACCAGCCCGGCGTTTAATGCCAGAATTGGCTCAAAACGCATTTTTGCATGCCATTCGGTGCAGGGATGACTTTTCCTTGACACCTAAGGATCTGTGGACCCCACAAGATCCCCACCTACCCCACCACCCTCTCTCTTCTTTACCCATTCACCAATCACCTCAACCACTCTTCCCCACAAACCCCTCACCTATCCAATCCCATCTTTCTCTTCACCACTCACATCCATCCTTCATAAAACCCCACCTACCTCACCATTCAAATTCAAACCACTTTCCCTCCCAAACCCACCCATAATGGTCGAGCCCTACCCCTCCTCTCACCCCTATATAAACCCATCTTCACTCCTTCATTTTCACACACCCTAAACACTACTTCTTCCCCCTTTGGCCGAACCACATAGCCTCCTCCATCTCCTCTATTTTCTTCTTCTTCTACTCTTTCTTCTTTTGCTCGAGGACGAGCAAACCTTTTAAGTTTGGTGTGGTAAAAGCATTGCTTTTTGTTTTTCCATAACCATTTATGGCATCCAAGGCCGGAGAAACCTCTAGAAAGAGGAAAGGGAAGGCAAAAGCTTCCACCTCCGAGTCATGGGAGATGGAGAGATTCATCTCAAGGGTGCATCAAGACCACTTCTATGAAGTTGTGGCCTTGAAGAAGGTGATCCCCGAGGTCCCTTTCAAACTCAAAAAGAGTGAATATCCGGAGATCCGACATGAGATTCGAAGAAGAGGTTGGGAAGTTCTCACCAACCCCATTCAACAAGTCAGAATCTTAATGGTTCAAGAGTTCTATGCCAATGCATGGATCACCAAGAACCATGCTCAAAGTGTGAACCCGGATCCAAAGAATTGGCTTACAATGGTTCGGGGGAAATACTTAGATTTTAGTCCGAAAAATGTAAGGTTGGCATTCAACTTGCCCATGATGCAAGTAGATGAACATCTTTACACTAGAAGGGTCAACTTTGATCAAAGGTTGGACCAAGTCCTCACTGACGTTTGTGAAGAGGGCGCCCAATGGAAGAGAGATTCAAGAGGGAAGCCGGTTCAATTGAGAAGGCATGACCTCAAGCCCGTGGCTAGAGGATGGTTGGAGTTTATCCAACACTCAACCATTCCCACTAGCAACCGGTCTGAAGTTAGTCTAGACCGTGCCATCATGATCCATAGCATCATGATTGGAGAAGAAGTAGAAGTTCATGAGGTTATAGCCCAAGAACTCTATAAGGTGGCGGACAAGTCCTCTACCTTGGCAAGGTTAGCCTTTCCTCATCTCATTTGTCACCTCTGTTATTCAGTAGGAGTTGACATAGAAGGAGACATTCTCATTGATGAGGACAAGCCCATCACTAAGAAAAGGATGGAGCAAACAAGAGACCCCACTCATCATGATATTCCTGAGATACCTCAAGGGATGCACTTTCCTCCACAAAACTATTGGGAGCAACTGAACACCTCCCTAGGAGAACTGAGTTCCAACATGGGACAACTAAGGGTGGAGCACCAAGAACATTCCATCCTCCTCCATGAAATTAGAGAAGATCAAAGAATCATAAGAGAGGAGCAACAAAGGCAAGGAAGAGATATTGAGGAGCTCAAGCACTCCATAAGACCTTCAAGAGGAAGAACAAGCCGCCATCACTAAGGTGGACCCGTTCTTTAATCTCCTCGTTCTTTATTTCTCTGTTTTTCGAATTTCTAAGCTTATGTTTATCTATGTTTGTGTCTTATGATCATTAGTGTCTTAGTGTCTATGCCTTAAAGCTGTGAATGTCCTATGAATCCATCACCTCTCTTAAATAAACAATGTTCTTAATTAAAAAAGAGAAGAATTGCATGAATTTTAAATTTTATAACAGATTAATTATTTTGATGTGGTGGCAATACTTTTGTTTCTGAATGTATGCTTGAACAGTGCATATGTCTTTTGAATTTGTGGTTCATGAATGTTAAAATTATTGGCTCTTGAAAGAATGATGAAAAAGGAGACATGTTACCGAGGATCTGAAAAATCATAAAAATAATTCTTGAAGCAAGAAAAAGCAGTGAATACAAAAAAAAAAGAAGCGAAAAAAAAAAGAAAAAAAAACGAAAAAAAAGAAAAAAAGAAAGAAAGAGAAACAGAAAGAAAAAGAAAGAAATAAAGTTGTGATCCAAGGCAAAAAGAGTGTGCTTAAGAACCTTGGACACCTCTAATTGGGGACTCTAGCAAAGCTGAGTCACAATCTAAAAAGGTTCACCCAATTATGTGTCTGTGGCATGTATGTATCCGGTGGTAATACTGGAAGACAGAGTGCTTTGGGCCACGGCCAAGACTCATAAAGTAGCTGTGTTCAAGAATCATCATACTTAACTAGGAGAATCAATAACACTATCCGGATTCTGAGTTCCTAAAGAAGCCAATCATTCTGAATTTCAAAGGATAAAGTGAGATGCCAAAACTGTTCAGAGGCAAAAAGCTAAAAGCCCCGCTCATCTAATTAATACTAATCTTCATAGATGTTTTTGAGTTCATTGCATATTCTCTTCTTTTTATCTTATTTGATTTTCAGTTGCTTGGGGACAAGCAACAATTTAAGTTTGGTGTTGTGATGAGCGGATAATTTGTACGCTTTTTGGCATTGCTTTTAGTATGTTTCTAGTAGGATGAACAGAAGTTTTCGGTTATTATTGCAAGAGAACTGACTTCTCAACAAGAAGAACAGCTACTTGATGTGTTGAGGAAGCATAAGAAGGCAATAGGGAGTTTGGCAGACATAGTGGGAATCAACCCTCAAATATGCGAGCACAGAATATTTTTAGAAGAGGGAGCAAGACCTGTCCGTCAACCACAAAGAAGATTGGATCCTACCATCTTGGAAGTTGTCAAAAAGGAAGTGACCAGACTATTGGAGGCCGGTATCATATATCCCATTTCAGACAGTGAATGGGTGAGCCCAGTGCAAGTGGTGCCCAAGAAGTCCGGAGTCACTACAGTGAAAAATGAGCATGGAGAGCTCATAACAACTAGAGTTCAGAATACTTGGAGAGTCTGCATTGATTACAGGCGTCTCAACCAAGCTACTTGTAAGGATCACTATCCACTTCCATTCATTGATCAAATGCTGGATCGCCTGTCAGGTAAATCGCATTATTGCTTTTTAGATGGTTATACAGGTGATACGTAAAAATTTGATTTCACGTATAACCGGCAAGTATACCGGGTCGTTTCAAGTAATAAAACTCACTAAGAGTGAGGTCGATCCCACGGAGATTGATAGATTAAGCAACTTTAGTTTAATGATGGATTTAGTCAAGAAAACATGGTTTTGATTTTATGAGCATTGTGATCTTTTGAACGTAATTGCAGGAATTTAAATGGCAAGGAAGTTAAAGAACTGGAATATAAAAATAAAATGAAAGTAAATAACTGAAACTTAAAATGCAAGAAACTTAAATGACATCAAAGATAAATTGCAAGGAATTAAAGGTTGCAGAAATTTAAAAAGCATAAGAGCAAAGGGCAAGAAATAAATGAACAGAATGTAGATAACAAGAATAGTAAATTGACAGAATGAAAAAGGGAATTGGGTTATGGGTAGTCAAACAACTAGAGGCAAAAGAAATAAGAATTAATGGTGGAGAGGATCATTAGGGATCAGAGATGCAAGTTTTCATGAATTGATGTTAGTCAAGTCCTTCTCAATCATGGGTATAGATCCATGGCAAGTGGGTAATTGAATCCCAATCTCTTGGTGATTTAATTTCTCTCAACATAACCAATTGCCACTCTCGTGATCTAGTTGTTCATGAGAAGAGATGAAGCTCAATCCTAATCCAGCCACACAACTCCCATAATCTCAACCAAGGAAAGTTACATCTCACATACTAACCAAGGTGTATTGATTAAGGAAATCATGAAAGGATGAACTCTAAACTGAATTATGTGGCTCATTCCTCAAATTCACCACATAATTCACATAGATTAACCCCTCTCTCGATGGTGGTTGAATCTTTGAAGAACAAGAGTTTCCTCTTTGGATTAACCACATGAATTGAGGAGGAAAAGATGAGTTCATCAATGCATTCAAACAAGCAGAGCTCTTCCCCCTAATGAAAGTGGGGTTTAGTGAATCATAGCTCCAATTTCAACCATAATTGCCATCAACAAAAATTAAACTAAGTGGAAAGAAAAGAAGAAGAAGAATAAGGAAATGCTTCAAACTTAAAACTCCAGAAGAAAAGTTCCAAAAGAAAAACCAAAATAGCTCTCCGGGTATCCTCCCGGAAGTGCTATTGAGTTCTCCAAATAAAGTGCTAAAAGTATGTAATTCTAAGTGTCAAAAAGTCCCCCCAAAGTACAAACTCAATCTCTATTTATATTAGTCCCAAAACTCTTTCAAAGATCTTTAATTGGGTTAGCAATATGGGCTTCCTCTTTGTTGAATTCTTGGCTCAATTGAAGAAGTGTTGCTAGACTTGGAAGGAGGAGTTCATTCATCATGCTTCTGGCCCAATGGCTTGGCGTTTTTGCCAATAACGCTAGCCTTCATGCACGTTGGCAACGTGCATCATATTTTCCTGGGAGTGAACTTTCAGACTTGGGCGTTGCTAGCCCAAGTTGTTGCTAACAACTTGCTTTTCTTCTTCTTGACTCTACTTTCATGCTAAATGTAGCCCAAAATTTGAGTGTCAATCCTCTGCTTCAATATGGACTAGTATACATCATTGGAAAGCTCTTGATGTCTACTTTCCAATGCCACTGGAATCACCTCATTTGGACTTTCCTAGCTCAAGTTATGCTTCCTCAAAGAAGGTAAGGTCAAGCTGCCAAGTTATTGCCAAAAACGCACCCATCCTCCCACGTTGGCAACATGCCTAGCCTCCCAAGGCAGAGACATGAGGCTGGCGTTGTCGCCAAACACGCCTCCTTGCTAGCACGTTGGCAACGTGCTCGTGCTCCCTCCAGGGCTCATCTCTAGCCTTCAATTTTGCTTGTCACGTTGCCTTAGAGAACGCCTTTAGAAGCTGGCGTTGGCAACGTGCTCGAGTGCTTCTTCAAGTGAGCTTCCTTGCCTAATTTTGCTTGCTGCGTTGCCCTCAAACACGCCTTTGGAAGCTGGCATTGGCAACGTGCTCGAGCCTTCCTCAAGGCTCTATGCTTGTTGCTTGGCGTTGTCCTTGAACACGCCTATGCTTCCTGGCGTTGGCAACGTGGTTGGGATCCAAGACTTGGTGCCTAGCCAAGCATTCCTTCCTGGCGTTGCCTTAGAACACGCCAATGAAAGTGGCGTTGGCAACGTGCTCCTATTTGCTGGCCCAAAATCTTGTCCCTGGCGTTATTGATGAACACGCCAGTTCATTTCCAAGTTAGCAACGCTCTCGTGTGCCCATAATCCTAGCTTGCATGCGTTGCCAAGGAACACGCCCATGCTCTCCCAGCTCAACAACGTGCTCGAGCTTCCCTATGGTGCCAAAGTTACTTGCTACGTTGCCAAGGAGCACGCCATCATAACTTGGCGTTGGCAACGTGCATCTACCTTCCCTGGGCCAAGTTTTCCATTCAGCGTTGTTTGCCTGCGTTGTCATCAAACACGCCCCTCATCTCTAGGCTGGCAACGTGCTCGAGGCTCTAAACTAGCTCCCCAAGATTGCTTGGCGTTGCCTTGAATAACGCCTATGGTTCTTGGCGTTGGCAACGTGCTTCACGCCCTTCCAACCAAACCTTGCTTGTGTGGCGTTGCCTAGGGACACGCCTATGATTCCTGGCGTTGGCAACGTTGGCTTGAGTTGTTGTCAAGCACGCCAATGAAGAGTGGGGTTGGCAACGTGCTCGATGGATGATGAGGATCCAAGGCTTGGTGCCTACCAAGCTTTCCTCCCTGGCGTTGCCTCTAAACACTCCAATGAAGTAGCACGTTGGCAACGTGCTCAAGCTCCTCCTTGGCGTTGCCTCTAAACACTCCAATGAAGTAGCACATTGGCAACGTGCTCAAGCTCCTCCTTGGCCCAAGTTCTTCTAGCTCAGCGTTGCCTTAAATAACGCCTATGCTTCCCACGTTGGCAACGCCCAAGTGTGCTCTCCAGAGCTGCCTTGGCGTTGCCTTCAACAACTCACCTTTTCTCCAAATTGGCAACGCCAACAACTTCTCTTCTTCTTGCCCAACTTGCTTCATTCTTGCTTCCATGCTTTCTTGTTTCATCACCTATCATCAACAAGGGAAATAGCTTCAAAGTCTTACCAATCCATGCAATCAAATTTCATGAGATTCATTCATACTCATTCATTTATGTATTCCTTAAATCATTTGCATGAATTTGGCTAAAATCAACATGTTCCTTGGTATTCTCATGCATGAAGACAAAACTCATAAAAGGACTTGTTTATTTAGAGAAAATGAGTGAAATTAAGCTAAAACCAACTAAACTAACTAGCTAATATAGCAAATATGCAATTGCATCAACAGGTTATTTCCAGATTCATATAGCTCCTGAGGATCAGGAAAAGACTACTTTTACATGTCCTTTTGGGACCTATGCTTATAAGAGAATGCCCTTTGGCTTGTGCAATGCACCAGCTACTTTCCAAAGGTGCATGATGAGTCTTTTCTCTGATCTTATTGAGGACTGTATGGAAGTTTTTATAGACGATTTTAGCGTTTATGGTGATTCTTTTAACCTTCGCTTAGATGGATTATCTAGAGTATTAGATAGATGTATTAATACAAACCTTGTGTTGAATTTCGAAAAATGCCACTTTATGGTAAAGCAAGGGATTGTATTAGGACATGTGGTATCTAATAATGGCATTTCTGTAGACCCAGCAAAGGTGAATGTTATTTCTAGTCTACCTTACCCCTCTTCTGTGAGGGAAGTCTGTTCGTTCCTTGGCCATGCAGGTTTCTACAGGAGATTTATTAAGGACTTTAGTAAGGTGGCACTTCCCTTATCCAGATTACTACAAAAGGATATTGAGTTCGAGTTCAGTGAGGATTGCAAACAAGCATTTGATAAGCTAAAGACTGCTCTAACTCAAGCTCCAATTGTGAGAGGAACCAATTGGAACCAGCCATTTGAAATCATGTGCGATGCTTCCAACCATGCAGTAGGAGCAGCACTGGCTCAGCGTGAAGGTAAGGATCCTTTTGTTATTGCCTATGCGTCTAAGACTTTAGACACTGCCCAGTCCAATTATACTACTACTGAGAAAGAACTACTTGCTATTGTTTTTGCTCTGGATAAATTCCGGGCTTATTTACTTGGTACTAGAGTAGTAGTGTATTCGGACCATGGAGCTCTAAAGTATCTATTGGCTAAAAAGGAATCCAAACCAAGACTTATACGTTGGATACTGCTGTTACAAGAATTTGATTTAGAAATCAAGGATAGGAGTGGAAATCAAAATTTAGTTGCAGGCCACTTGAGTCACCTTGAACATATTAAGGGTGATTCTACTCCTATAGATGATAATTTTCCTTTTGACAACCTGCAAGCAGTATCTGAGGTAGTCCCTTGGTATGCACCTGTTGCTAATTATTTAGTTAGCCGCACATTTCCTCCACATTTTTCTAAACATCAAAGAGACAAGCTGAAAAGCGAGTCTAAATATTATATATGGGATAACCCATATTTATGGAGATGTGGCGCAGACCAGATAATTAGACGTTGTGTACCTCAATCAGAATTCCAGTCCATTTTAGAGGCCTGTCATTCATCTGAAAGTGGAGGACATTTTGGCCCTCAACGAACAGCTAGAAAGATCTTAGACTGTGGATTCTGGTGGCCTACTCTTTTTAGAGATGCTGCTGAGTTTTGTAAATCTTGTCATCCATGCCAGAAATTTGGTAACATATCCAAGAGGGATGAGATGCCTCAACAATATATGCTCTTCTGTGAAATTTTTGATGTTTGGGGCATTGACTTCATGGGTCCATTTCCAAATTCCAGTGGATATTTTTATATATTATTAGCTGTAGATTATGTTTCCAAATGGGTGGAAACAATTCCTACCCGCACTGATGATGCTAACACTATTGTTTCCATTGTGAGAAATCATATTATATGTCGCTTTGGATCACCACGAGCGATCGTGAGCGATCAAGGCACCCATTTTTGTAACAGGAGACTAACAGGATTGATGAAGAAGCATGGGATAATTCATAAAGTTGCAACAGCTTACCATCCCCAAACTAATGGGCAAGCCGAGGTGTCAAACAAAGAAATTAAACGTATCTTGCAAAAGATAGTAAAGCCTCACAGAAAAGACTGGAGCACCAGACTACAAGATGCACTGTGGGCATATAGAACAGCATACAAGACACCCATTGGGATGAGTCCCTTCCGCTTAGTTTATGGAAAAGCTTGTCATCTCCCAGTTAAAATTGAACACAGAGCCTTCTGGGCAGTTAAAGAGTGCAACATGGGGATTGAGGATGCTGGAGCTGAAAGAAAGTTACAACTGCAGGAACTGGAGAACCTTCGCCTAGAAGCTTATGAGAACTCCAGAATATACAAGGAAAAGATGAAAGCTGTGCATGATCAAAACATCAAGAAGAGAGAGTTCCAACCTGGAGATTTTGTTCTCCTTTACAAATCTCGACTGAGGCTCATGCCTGGTATGTTGAGATCAAAATGGGAAAGTCCATACAGAATAGAGAAAGCTGAACCGTACGGAGTTTATCACGTAAGCCATCCTTCCAGTTCTGAACTTATTAAGGTTAATGGACACCGCCTGAAGCTATACCATGGTGAAAAGGTGCAAAAGAGCAAGGAGCTTGAGATCTTCCGCCTGGAAGATCCCTACATAGCAACAGATTGAGCTAGTGGAGCGTCCAACTTACGGACGTTAAAGCAAAGTGCTTGGTGGGAGACAACCCACCGGGGTATGATCGTTCTTTTCTTCACTTTTAGTTTTCCTTCTTTAAATAACTCTTCTCTTTATTAATGCTTTCGTGTTCTTTCAATTACATGTCTTTATCTTTCTTAAAATATATATATATATATATATATTTTTTTTCGCCGCGCGACGCGATCGCACAAGCGACGCGTCCGCGTGGCAAGGGGAGTGAAGAAAAATAAAATGAACAGAAAGTTACGTAGGAGCAGCGTTGGAATCGTGCCAAAGGCACAATTTACTCCACGTGGCCGCGTCGCTGACGCGACCGCGTCGCTTGGAAATCGTGGCATCCCACGCGGCCGCGTGCCCTGCATTTTCGACGTAAAAGGGTGCACAATGCTATATTGTGCGAGAATGGTGCTGGATTGGTGCTGGAAGCACAATCCTTGTCACGCAACCGCGTCGCCGTCGTGGCCGCGTCACATACTTTCTGATGCACAGTCACGCGATCGCTTGACCCACGCGATCGCGTCACCTTAATTTGGCAATTGAATTATATTGAACAGAGAGTTGTGCTGGAGCGAGGCTGCACTCGCGCCAGCAGCACAACGTAGGTCACGCGACCGCGTGACCGACGCGATCGCATCCCCCTTCCTGGCGCACATCTATGCGAACGCGTGCCGTCCGCGGCCGCGTCGTATGCGCCGCACAGCTCCACCCAGTAAGCCACATTATCTTATCTTTTTCTCCTCCAAACCCTACTTTTTCTTTTCCCCCATTCTTCCTTCTTTCTCCCTTTCCCCTTCTACCTCGCCTTTCACTCTCTCTCTCTCTCACCACCATTAACAAGGTTTTACCTTCTTCTTCCTTTTTCTCTTTTCTATCGTTCTTATTATATTATTTATATATATTATTATTTTCTTTTTCTTTTCTTTTTCTTTTCAAATCTTTATTTTTCCTTCTTCTTCTTTTTTCTTTTACATGGTGTTAGAAACCTTTTGAGTCATCATTCCTCATTATATTCTTGTGGATTATTGCAAATTGTTTGACAATTATTTTCTCTTATTTAAGGGATTGCATGCATGTTCAATTTCACACTTTTTATATCTTGTTTACCATGCATGCCATGTGTTTGTGAAAAAGCCCATGTAGCACCATGCACTTTTCTACATTACTTTACTCTACTCTGCAATGCTTGCTTTTCACAAACTCCCTTTCATATTTTATTAATTCAATTTAATTGTCAATACAAACGTGATAGTTGGTTTGTTACAAATGGTAACCTAACTTGGACATTGAATGTTTGATATATGCTACTCATGCCTTTGCCTACATGCCAATAAACCTCTTACATTCCATTGTCCTACATGCACTTGCTATACTTCCATTGATGAGCTTTCCACATGTAATCCAGACCATGTGTTAATGCCATTTATCTTTATTGTGCATTGACTATCACTTACACTACCCTCTTACTTGCTCTCTCTCTTTGAATTTAATTTTCTTTCTCTTCCCTTCTTTCAGGATGGCCACCAAGAAAGGAAAAGAGAAAGCTACTTCCAAACCACCAGCATGAAGAGGAACTAAAAGAGCATTAGTGGCAGAGCCTTCTTCAACTGCAGTCAAGCCCTCAACAAAAAGAATTAAGAGGATAATAAAGGTCGACGACAAAGAGAAAGCCTTTCCAGCAAAGGACACTGCGCGATTTCCCAATCGCTACTGTCAGCAGATGTTCACTATCCTAGCAGAAAGGAACTATAACAATGAATACCTTCTCATCCTCCCGCCCAATATTGCCACCTTTGTTGAGCCACAAATTGAGCGAAGACATTGGGGTTTTCTATGGAGACAGCCAAGGCAGGTCAATCTTTCTTGGGTAGTTGAGTTCTACTCCAACTTCTCCATTCAGCAAGTTCTGTGTCTTCCCTCTATTCCAGCAGGAATGGACACTTTTCAAGAAGCCACTCTTCAGCACCAGCGATACCAATTTGACTGGGACTCCGTTCTGAGAGTTATTGCTTTACCTGGCAGCCGTTGGATCTACGGATACCACCGCAACCACCCTAAGGGAATCTTGGCTTCCGCACTTACTTTGAAGGCTCGCGTATGGGCATTGATCATGTCCCATTACATCTTCCCGAGCACTCATGAGTCCTCCTTCACTGCGGACATGGCTGTTCTACTATGGTGCATCCTTACAGACCAACCTCTGGATCTTTCAAGACACATCCGGCATGCTATGGAGCATGTACAAATCGCGGGCAACTTACCTTTCCCTGCCTTGGTCTCAACTCTTATCTCAGCAGTCGGAGTCTCCTGCAGAGCTGGGGACACCAAAGCCATGCTTCCACGGGATGATCAATATGTCCCTAACGGGAAATACCTCAGACTTTTAGCAGCCACTACAAGCCAGCCTCCTGAGCTGGTTGAAGATATTCCTTCTTCAACACCACAAGCATCTACCACTGAGAAATTGCTCTAGCAGATACTTGAAAAGTTGGATTGGCATGAACAAAAAGCAAAGATGAGAGAGCGCCGTAACGAGCGCCAATTCAAACAACTCAAGGAGCTACTCAAGGGACGCTACAGAGACTCAGACACCCCGGACTCCATTTCTTTTACCAGCACTGGGAGCCATGATGATCCCGACTGTGGAGATACTGCTACCAGCACACCCCTGTTCCTGACAGATGGCACTGAGGACGGTGCAAAGCCTTAAGTGTGGGGAGGTCGGTCAGTACCTGACGTCCGGAGGTAAATTCTCTTCTCTGACACCAATAATTAGGATATTTTGGTTAGATTTTTCTTTCTTTTATAGAATAGAATAAATTGCATAGGTTAGGATAGTTGCATGCATGTTCTACTTGATTGAAAAGACAATAAGTTTCTTTTAAAAATCTATCTTTGGAATAAAATTTCACTAATTTTTCAAAATTTTTATGATAAATCTGCTTGAGTTGTATTTGGAACATGATGTTTGAGCTAAAGAACACACAACCTGTGAAGGATTTAAGCCTTTATGTATGGTTACATTATTTAACCATAATTATTTTATTCTTGTGTGTTTACTTCTCTATGATTGTAATCTATATTTTATTTTATCTTATATGTCCAATATTTATTATATTTACATGCTTGCACATGATTGAGGCCATTATTTGTATAAACTCACTTATCCAAATCAAGCCTACCCTTTTCAATTACCCTTGTTAACCACTTTGAGCTTTTAAAACCCCGTTTGTTCTATATTGTACCACATTACTAACCTTAAGCTGAAAAACAATTGCAAATCCCAAATTGAATCTTTGGTTAGCTTAAGATAGAATTGTGTGTGCTAGTTAAGTATGGGAAATTGTGGGAACAAAAGTTGTTAAGGGAATGTGTCATGAACCCGCTCATGTGAAAATATAAGAATGAAAAATCTATGTGCATTGATAAGCTTTATTTATATATATATATAAAAAAAAAATCAATAAATAAGGGGACAAAATTACCCCAATGCTAAATTCAGAATTCAAAGATCAATGCACATATGATAGAATTAAAATACAAGATTAAAACATGAGTATGGGTTGAAAAAGGGAATCATGGGTAGCTAGGCATGAATTTAAAAGTATATATAATATATGTACATTAGGTGAGAGCTTAGGTTAATTAAAGATTCAATTTATAAAGCTCACTTAGCCATATATATATCCTTACCTGCACCTTGGCCCCATTACAACCCTGGAAAGACCTCATGATGTTTGCATTGGTATATTAACTGTTGTTGATTGGTTAGGAGAAAAAGAAAAGTTAGAAAGCATGACTAGAGAAGAATAGAGTGATTACCCTATACACTAGAGATTAGAGCATACATACTTTATCAGTGAGGGTTCAATGCTTGAATTTTCATGTTTCCAGCCTTCATAAGCTATCTTCTTGCACTTTTATCGGTTTTATTATATGATGATAGAATTAGTGGAATTTGATTTGTAATTGTTTTGAAGAGCTTATTTACTTTTGATCAAGTGGACAATAATCATATAGTTGCATTTATTTATATATGTAGGATTGCATTGCATTTCATGAGTTTCTGCATGTTCATACTTATTTCCTTGTCTCCTTCAATTTAGCATGAGGACATGCTAATGTTTAAGTGTGGGGAGGTTGATAAACCACTAATTTATAGTTTATATTGTGTTTAATTGTGTGGTTTTGTCGTGATCCTTACCCACTTATCCATCAATTTAGCATGCATTTAGATTTCCTTCCTAATTTTATTACATGTTTGAAAATTGCTTCCTAGAGACTTTAATTATTTAATTTCAATTCTCCTTTATTCCATTCGATGCCGTAATCTGTGTGTCAAGTGTTTCAGGCTTCATAGGGCATGAATGAGACGGAGATTGGAGAGGAAGCTAGCAAAAATGGAAGGAACACAAGAATTTAAGGAGATAACCAGCGAAAAGTGACGCGGTCGCATGGCTCACGCGACCGCGCGAAGGAGCGCAAATCGCAATGACGCGGCGGCATGGCTTGCGCGACCGCGCGTATTGGAAAGCACAAGCAACGCGGTAGCGTGGACGACGTGAACGCGTGAAGAGGAAAAGCGCCAGCGACGCGTCCGCATGGACGACCCAATCGCGTGACATGCACGATCTGCATAAACTGCAGAATCTGAAACCAACGACTTTGGCCCAGATTTCGGCCCAATTTTTGGCCCGGAACAGCAGACTAGAGTCAGAGAATATGCAGACATAAGAGACATTTCATGGAGTAGTTTTCAAAGCTAGTTTTTCACTCTCTTAGGTTTTTCTATCTAGTTTTTAGAATTCTAATTTTCAATTGATCTTAGCATTGGAACATTGAGAAGAGTTATTTCCTCATCAAGACTTCATCATTCCAGTTTGTTCTCTTTACTTGGTTTTATTCTTCCATGTTCTTTGTTATGTTCAATTTTGTCATTCAGATATTTTTATGATTAATTAATGCAAGGATTATTTCTTTTTAATTTAATTTCCATTCCAATAATCATGTCTTCTTTTAATTCCCTTTCATATGCCATGAATTTTTTATTTACAATGAGTGAGTAGTTTCATTACTTGATGGGGAGTTGATTAAAAGGAACTCTTGAGTTGGAAGGATTGGAAGAAAAATTTGTAATTGGGTTGAATGTTGGATTGCTATCCTGTCACCGACGCCAATCCCTTTGAACTAAGTGGATTGCAACTTGTGAACAGAACAACTATTAATTATAAATTAATCTTACAATCACACCATCAATGATAGAGATTCTAACCAATCAATTCCCAGTCAAGGCCTTTTATTTTTATTATTTAAATTTCCTCAATTTAAATCCCAATTTACTTAGCTCAACTCTTTTTGGAATATCTGATTAATAAAACATCACACTTTTCTGCAACTCGTTGGGAGATGACCTGGGACTTAAACTCCAAGTAATTTTAATTTAAACTCTCTATGACACATTTCTAAATTGATAGACAGATTCTCGGTGAGTTAAGAACTATACTTGCAACGTAATTATTTTAATAAATTTTTAATTCACCAGCTTCTGCACCTCATCAATCCACATCAATCACAGCTTTTGCTATGGCTAGGAAGGGTCTTCAAAGGATGATGGATTCATCCTCATCCTTCCCAGTGTCTAGAATTATGAAATCAGCAGGGGTATAAAGGACTTTGACCTTTACTAGCACGTCCTCTACCTATCTATAAGCCTTTTTCATGGATTTGTCTGCCATCTCTAATGAGAATTTGGCAACCTGTACCTCAAAGATTCCCAGTTTCTCCATTACAGGGAGTGGCATTAAGTTTATGCCTGACCCCAGGTCACACAGAGCCTTCTCAAAGGTCATGGTGCCTATGGTACAGTGTATTAAGAATTTACCAGGATCCTGTTTCTTTTGAGGTAATGTCTGCCTAACCAAGTCATTCAGTTCATTGATGAGCAAGGGGGTTCATCCACCCAAGTCTCATTACCAAATAACTTGGCATTTAGCTTCATGATTGCTCCAAGGTACTTAGCAACTTGCTTTTCAGTAATATCTTCATCCTCTTCAGAGGAGGAATAGTTATCAGAGCTCATGAATGGCAGAAGTAGGTTCAATGGAATCTCTATGGTCTCTAGATGAGTCTCGGATTCCTTAGGTTCCTCAAATGGGAACTCCTTTTTGTTTAGAGAACGTCCCATGAGGTCTTCCTCACTAGGATTCACGTCCTCCTCCTCCTCTCTAGTTTCGGCCATGCCAAGTAAGGTAATGGCCTTGCACTCTCTTTTAGGATTCTCTTCTGTATTTCTTGGAAGAGTACTAGGAGGAGTTTCAGCAACTCTTTTACTCAGCTGGCCTACTTGTGCCTCCAAATTTCTAATAGAGGACCTTATTTCATTCATGAAACTTATAGTGGCCTTAGATAGATCAGAGACTATGTTTGCTAACTTAGAGGGGTTCTGCTCAGAATTCTCTGTCTGTTGCTGAGAGGATGATGGAAAAGGCTTGCTATTGCTAAACATGTTTCTTCCACCATTATTAAAGCCTTGTTGAGGCTTTTGTTGATCATTCCATGATAGATTTGGATGATTTATCCATGAGGGATTATAGGTGTTTCCATAGGGTTCACCCATGTAATTCACCTCTGCCATTGCAGGGTTCTCAGGATCAAAAGCTTCTTCTTCAGAAGATGCTTCTTTAGTACTGTTGGATGCATTTTGCAATCCATTCAGACTCTGAAAAATCATGTTAACTTGCTGAGTCAACATTTTGTTCAGAGCAAATATGGCATTCAGGGCATCAATTTCAAGAACTCTCTTCCTCTGAGGCGTCCCATTACTCACAGGATTCCTTTCAGAGGTGTACATGAACTGGTTATTTGCAACCATTTCAATGAGTTCCTGAGCTTCTGCAGGTATTTTCTTCAGGTGAATAGATTCACCTGCAGAATAGTCCAATGACATCTTAGACAATTCAGACAGATCATCATAGAATATATCCAGGATGGTCCATTCTGAAAGCATGTCAGAAGGACACTCTTTGGTCAGTTGCTTGTATCTTTCCCAAGCTTCATAGAGGGATTCACCTTCTTTCTGCCTGAAGGTTTGAACATCCACTCTAAGCGTGCTTAGCTTTTGAGAAGGAAAGAACTTGGCTAAGAAAGTCGTGACCAGCTTATCCCAAGAGTTCAGGCTATCTTTAGGTTGAGACTCCAACCATATTCTAGCTTTGTCTCTTATAGTAAAAGAGAAAAGCATAAGCTTATGGACCTCGAGATCAACTCTATTGGTCTTAAAAGTATCACAGATCTGCAAGAATTCAGTTGAGAACTGAAAAGGATCTTCTGTTGGAAGTCCATGAAACTTGCAATTCTGTTGCATCAGAGAAACTAATTGAGGCTTAAGCTCAAAGTTGTTTGCTCCAATGGCAGGGATTGAGATGCTTCTTCCATGGAAGTAGGAATTTGGTGTAGTAAAGTCACCAAGCATCTTCCTTGCATTGTTGTTGGGTTCAGCCATGTCTCCTTCTTTTTCGAGATCCTCTGTAAGGTTTTCTCTGGATTTTTGTGCTTTAGCTTCTCTTAGCTTCTTCTTCAGAGTCCTTTCAGGTTTAGGACCTGCTTCAACAAGAATGTCCTTGTCCTTGCTCCTGCTCATATGAAAAAGAAGAGAACAGAAAAGAAGAGGAATCCTCTATGTCACAGTATAGAGATTCCTTTATGTGAGTAGAAGAGAAGAAGAATAAGAATGAGTAAAGAAAGAGAAAAATTCAAACTCAGCGAGATGGAGAGGGTTCGAAATTTTGATGAGTGGAGGAGAAGTGTTAGTAAATAAATAAAATAAATAGAAGGGGATGAAAGAGAGAGTTTTTCAAAATAATTAGAAAGAAAAGGAAAATATTTTTGTTTTTATTTTAAAATTTAGTTAGAATTCGAAAATTAAGAGAAGAAATAAAATTAAATTTAAAATTTGAAACAATTAGTTAATTAAAATAATTTTGAAAAAGGGTGAGGAGTTTTCGAAAATTAGAGAGAGAAAATTGGTTAGGTAGTTTGGAAAAAGATAAGAAATAGTAAAACAAACAAAAAGTCAATTAGTTAATTGAAAAAGATTTGAAAATCAAATTTGAAAAGATAAGAAGTTAGAAAAGATATTTTGAAATTAAAGTTTGAAAAAGATATGATTTGAAAAAGAAATGATTCAAAAGATATGATTGAAATTTATTTTGAAAAAGATTTGAAAAAGAAATTTTAAAAAAGATTTGATTTTGAAAATTGAAGTTGATGACTTGACTAACAAGAAACTAAAATATATGCTTCTAGAATTTAAAGGTTGAACCTTTCTTAACAAGAAAGTAACAAACTTGAAATTTTTTTACCAATCACATTAATTGTTAGTAAAGTTTTTGAAAATTTGAAATAAAATTAAGAAAAAGATTTTGAAAAATAATTTTTAAAATTTTCGAAAAAAACAAAAAAAAATGAAAAAGATTTTATTTTTGAAAAAGGTTTTGAAAAGATAAATTTTTGCAATTGAAATCTTGACTTGACTAAAAAGAAACAACTTATTTTAAAAAATTTTTGACTAAATCAACCCAAAGATTTCAAAATTTAAGAGAGAAATAAGGGAAAGATATTTTTTTATTTTTGAATTTTTAATGAGGAGAGAGAAAAAGAAAAGATTGACACAAGACATGAAAAATTAAGATCAAAACACATAATGCATGCAAGAATACTTTGAATGTCAAGATGAACACCAAGAACACTTTGAAGATCATGATGAATACCAAGAACTTATTTTTGAAAAATTTTCAAGAAAAGAAAAATATGCAAGACACCAAACTTAGAGATTTTTCATGTTTAGACACTATGAATTCAAAAATGCATATGAAAAATAACAAAAGACACAAAAAAAGAAAATATGAAGATCAAACAAGAAGACTTCTCAAGAACAACTTGAAGATCATGAAGAATGCAATGCATGAATTTTACGAAAACTTTTAGAAAATTAAAAAGATGCAATTGACACCAAACTTAAAAATTGACACTAACTCAAACAAGAAACAAAAAATATTTTTGATTTTTTTGATTTTATAAATTATTTTGGATTTTTCGAAAATTATTTTTGGAAAAACGAAAAAGAAGAAAAATTTTCAAAGATTTTTTAAAATTTTTTGAAAATAAAATAAAGGTTGAAACAAGAAGAAAATTACCTAATTTAAGCAACAAGATGAACCGTCAGTTGTCCAAACTCGAACAATCCCTGGCAACGGCGCAAAAAACTTGGTGCACGAAATTGTGATCTCAATGGTGCCAACAACTTGGTACGCACAATTGTAATCTCAACCCTTTTTCACAACTTCGCACAACTAACCAGCAAGTGCACTGGGTCGTCCAAGTAATAAACCTTACGTGAGTAAGGGTCGATCCCACGGAGATTGTCGGCTTGAAGCAAGCTATGGTCATCTTGTTAATTTTAGTCAGGCGGATTCAAATGGTTATAGAGTTTGAAAATTTAAAAGATAAATAAGCATAAAATAAAGATAGAGATACTTATGTAATTCATTGGTGGGAATTTCAGATAAGCGTATGGAGATACGTTATTCCTTCTAAATCTCTGCTTTCCTATTGCCTTCATCCAATCCTTCATACTCCTTTCTATGGCAAGCTGTATGTTGGGTGTCACCGTTGTTAATGGCTACTTCCCATCCTCTCAGTGAAAATGGTCCTCTACGGTTTCTGTACGGCTAATCAACTGTCGGATTTCTCGTCTCGGATGAAAAATACCATGCACAGATATCGTATGGCTAATCAGCTGTTGGTTCTCGATCGTGTAGGAATAGGATTTACTATCCTTTTGCATCTGTTACTACACCCTACAGTCGCGAGTTTGGAGCTCGTCACAGTCATCCCATCCCAGATCCTACTCGGAATACCACAGACAAGGTTTAGACTTTCTGAATCTCAAGAATGCTGCCAATGGATTCTAGCCTATACCACGAAGATTCTAATCTCGGATGCAGATGCCCCATTGTCAGAGAGGAGTCGATGTGAATTGTTGAATAGAAACCCAAGAGATATACATTCAAGCTTGTTTTCATGTAGAGCAGAAGCGGTTGTCAATCACACGTTCATGAGTGAGAATGGTGATGAGCGTCACATAATCATCACATTCATCATGTTCTTGTGTGCGAATGAATATCTTAGAGTAAGAATAAGCATGAATTGAATAGAAGAACAATAGTACTTTGCATTAATACTCGAGGAATAGTAGAGCTCCACACCTTAATCAATGGTGTGTAGAAACACCACCATTGAAAATACATAAGTGATAATGGTCCATGCATGGCCGAATGGCCAGCCACCAATGTCTAATATCTAGGTCTAAGGACTAAACGTCCAAAGATTGTGAGTACAACAGTAAAAAGTTCTATTTATACTAAACTAGTTACTAGGGTTATAGAAACAAGTAAATGATGCAGAAATCCACTTCCGGGCCCACTTGGAGTGTGCTTGGGCTGAGCATTGAAGCCTACACGTGTAAAGACTTCTCCTGGAGTTAAACGCCAGTTTGCAGCCTGTTTCGGGTGTTTAACTCTAGCTTGTAACCTGTTTTTGGCGTTTAACGCCAAAATATGGCAGGGAATTGGCGTTTGAAAGACAATTTACGTCGTCAAAACTCGGGCAAAGAATGAACTATTATATATTGCTGGAAAGCCCTGGATGTCTACTTTCCAACACGATTGAGAGCGCGCTAGTGGACAAAATTGTGATCATCAACAATGGCTCTTTGGTATGTGCATCTATTAACTCAGCACTTTATTTCCACAACTTCGCTCAACTAACCAGCAAGTGTATTAGCTCGTCCAAGTAATACCTTACGTGAGTAAGGGTCGATCCCACAGAGATTGTTGGTATGAAGCAAGCTATGGTCATCTTGTAAATCCCAGTCAGGCGGATTCAAATATGATTGGATTAGATAATTAAAAGATAAATAAAATAAACAGGAAATAAAGATAAAGTTACTCAAGTAATCCAATGCTGAGAATTTCAGATAGGTGCATGGAGGTGATGTGTTCCTTCCGAATCTCTACTTTCTTATTACATTCATCCAAGCCTTCTTACTCCTTTCCATGGCAAGCTGTATGTAGGGCATCACCGTTGTCAATGGCTACATCCCATCCTCTCAGGGAAAAAGGTCCAAATGCTCTGTCACAGCACGGCTAATCATCTGTCGGTTCTCAATCAGGTTGGAGTAGAATCCAGTGATTCTTTTGCATCTGTCACTAACGCCCAACCTTCAGGAGTTTGAAGCTCGTCACAGTCATTCAATTCCGGAATCCTACTCAGAATACCACAGACAAGGTTAGACTTTTCGGATTCCCATGAATGCCGCCATCAATTCTAGCTTATACCAAGAAGATTCTGATTAAGGAATCCAAGAGATATGCGCCCGGTCTAAGGTAGAATGAAAGTGGTTGTCAATCACTCGCGTTCAAAGGTGAGAATGATGATGAATGTCACGGATCATCACATTCATCAAGTTGAAGTGCAACGAATATCTTAGAACAAGAATAAATCGAATTGGATAGAAAATAATAGTAATTGCATTAAAACTTGAGGTACAGCAGAGCTCCACACCCTTAATCTATGGTGTGTAGAAACTCCACCATTGAAAATACATAAGTGATAAAGGTCCAGGCATGGCCGAATGGCCAGCCCCCATGTGGTCACAAGACCGAATGATCAAAGATGTCTAATACAATAGTAGACTATCCTATTAATACTAGACTAGCTACCATGGTTTATAGAAGTAAGTAATTGATGCATAAATCCACTTCCGGGGCCCACTTGGTGTGTGCTTGGGCTGAGCTTGATCTATCCACAAGCTGAGGCTTCTCTTGAAGTTGAACGCCAAGTTGTAACGTGTTTTGGGCGTTCAACTCTGGTTCGTGACATGTTTCTGGCGTTTGACTCCAGAATGCAGCATGGAACTGGCGTTGAGCGCCTATTTACGTCATCAAATTCCGAATAAAGTATAGACTATTATATATTGCTGGAAAGCTCTGGATGTCTAATTTCTAACGCCATTGAGAGTGCGCCATTTGGAGTTCTGTAGCTCCAGAAAATCCATTTCGAATGCAGGAAGGCAGATTCCAACAGCATCAACAGTCCTTTGTCAGCCTCCTTTCAAAGATTTGCTCAAGTCCCTCAATTTCAGTCAGAAAATACCTGAAATCACAAAAAAACACACAAACTCATAGTAAAGTCTAGAAATGTGAATTTAGCATAAAAACTAATGAAAACATCCCTAAAAGTAGCTAGATCATACTAAAAACTACCTAAAAACAATGCCAAAAAGCGTATAAATTATCCGCTCATCACAACACCAAACTTAAATTGTTGCTTGTCCCCAAGCAACTAAAAATCAATTAGGATAAAAAGAAGAGAATATACTATAAATTCCAAAATATCAATAAATATTAATTCTAATTAGATGAGCGGGACTTGTAGCTTTTTGCTTCTGAACAGTTTTGGCATCACACTTTTTCCTTTGAAGTTTAGAATGATTGGCTTCTCTAGGAACTTAGAATTTTGGATAGTGTTATTGATTCTCCTAGTTAAGTATGTTGATTCTTGAGCACAGCTACTTTTATGAGTCTTGGCCGTGGCCCTAAGCATTTTGTTTTCCAATATTACCACCGGATACATAAATGCCACAGACACATGACTGGGTGAACCTTTTCAGATTGTGACTCAGCTTTGCTAGAGTCCCCAGTTAGAGGTGTCCAGAGCTCTTAAGCACACTCTTTTTGCTTTGGACCACGACTTTAACCACTCAGTCTCAAGCTTTTCACTTGGACCTTCATGTCACAAGCACATGGTTAGGGACAGCTTGATTTAGCCGCTTAGGCTTGGATTTATTTCCTTGGGCCCTCCTATCCATTGATGCTCAAAGCCTTGGATCCTTTTTACCCTTGCCTTTTGGTTTTAAGGGCTATTGGCTTTTTCTGCTTGCTTTTTATTTTTCTTTCTATTTTTTTCGCCAAAATTTTTTATTTTTTTTTGCAAGCTTTTGCTTTTTCACTACTTTTTCTTGCTTCAAGAATCAATTTCATGATTTTTCAGATTGTCAATAACATTTTTCTTTGTTCATCATTCTTTCAAGAGCCAACAATTTTAACATTCATAAACAACAAGATATAAAATATGCACTGTTTAAACATTCATTCAGAAAACAAAAAGTATTGTCACCACATCAATATAATTTAACTAAATTCAATGATAATTTCGAAATTCATGTACTTCTTGTTCTTTTGATTTAGAAACATTTTTCATTTAAGAGAGGTGAAGGATTTATGGAATTATTTATAGCCTTAAGACATAGTTACTCAATACTAATGATCATGAGGTAGAGACACAAAACATAAACAAACATATATCATAAAAATCGAAAAACAGAAAAATAAGAACAAGGAATGAGTCCACCTTAGTGAGGGTGGCGCCTTCTTGAAGGACCAATGGTGCTTTTTGAGCTCCTCTATGTCTCTTCCTTGCCTTTTGTTGCATGATCCCTAATGATTTTGGTGCTCTTATCCTTAGTTGCTCCTAATAATTGTGTGGAGGAAAATGTATTCCCTGAGGTATCTCAGGAATCTCTTGATGAGGGAATTCCTCATGCTCTCTTGATGTGTAGTCAAATGCTCTATTACTGAGCTATGGATCCTTAAGATGAATCTCTCCATCTCCCATGACTCAGAGGTGGAAGCTTTTGTCTTCCCTTTTCTCTTCTTTTTTTTTTTTGAGGTTTCTCTGGCCTTAGGTGCCATCAATGGTTATGGAAAAGCAAAAAAGCTATGCTTTTACCACACCAAACTTAGAATGTTGCTCGCCCTCGAGCAAAAGAAGAAAGAATAGAAGAAGAAGAAGATATGGAGGAGATGGAGAGAGGTATGTATTCGGCTATGTAGGGTGGGTTTGGGTGGGGAAGAGATGGATGGATGTGAGTGGTAAAGAAGAGAGAAGGTGAGTTGAGGTAGGTGGGGATCCTGTGGGGTCCACAGATCCTGAGGTGATCCTGTGGGGTTCACAGATCCTGAGGTGTCAAGGATTTACATCCCTGCACCAATGAGGCATGTAGAATGCCTTTGCAAACAATTCTGGCGTTTAAACGCCGAAGTGATGCTCATTCTGGGCGTTCAACGCCCATGTGCATTATGTTTCTGGCGTTGAATGCCAGGTCCATGCTTGTTTCTGGCATTTAGCGCCAGCTCCATGCTCTGTTCTGGCGTTGAACGCCAGCCAGATGCTCCTTACTGGCGTTTGAACGCCAGTAAGTCCTTCCTCCAAGGTGTGATTTTTCTTCTGCTGTTTTTTATTCTATTTTTAATTTTAATATTTTTTTTGTGACTCCACATGATCATGAACCTAATAAAGTATAAAAGAACAATAAAATAAAAAATAAAATTAGAAAAATAAAAATTGGGTTGCCTCCCAATAAGCACTTCTTTAATGTCAATAGCTTGACAGTGAGCTCTCATGGAGCTTCACAGATGTTCAGAGCATTGTTGGAACCTCCCAACACCAAACTTAGAGTTTGAATGTGGGGGTTCAACACCAAACTTAGAGTTTGGTTGTGGCCTCCCAACACCAAACTTAGAATTTGACTGTGGGGGCTCTGTTTGACTCTATATTGAGAGAAGCTGTTCATGCTTCCTCTCATCACCAAATAACTTGGCATTTAGCTTCATGATGGCTCCTAGATATTGAGCAACTTGCTCTCCTGTTACATCTTCATCCTTTTCAGAGGAAGAATAGTCTTCAGAGCTCATGAATGGCAGAAGGAGGTTTAATGGAATCTCTATGGTCTCTATATGAGCCTCAGATTCCTTTGGGTCCTCAATAGGGAACTCCTTCTTGGTTGGGAGACGTCCCATGAGGTTTTCCTCATTGGGATTCACGTCCTCCCCTTCCTCCTTGCATTCGGCCATATTGACTATATCAATGGCCTTGCACTCTCTCTTTGGATTCTCTTCTGTATTGCTTGGGAGAGTACTAGGAGGGGTTTCAGTGACTTTCTTACTCAGCTGGCCCACTTGTGCCTCCAAATTTTTAATGGAGGGCCTTGTTTCACTCATGAAACTTAAAGTGGCTTTAGACAGATCAGAGACTATGTTTGATAAGTTAGAGGGGCTCTGCTCAGAATTCTCTGTCTGTTGCTGAGAAGATGATGGAAAAGGCTTGTTATTGCTAAGCCTGTTTCTTCCACCATTATTAAAGCCTTGTTGAAGCTTTTGTTGATCCTTCCATGAGAAATTTGGATGATTTCTCCATGATGAATTATAGGTGTTTCCATAAGGTTCACCCACATAGTTTACCTCTACTATTGCAGGGTTATCAGGATCATAAGCTTCTTCAGAAGCTGCCTCTTTAGTACTGTTGGATGCATTTTGCCATCCATTCAGACTTTGAGAAATCATGTTGACTTGCTGGGTCAACACTTTGTTTTGAGCCAATATGGCATTCAGAGCATCAATTTCAAGAACTCCCTTCCTCTGAGGTGTCCCATTATTCACGGAATTCCTCTCAGAAGTGTACATGAATTGGTTATTTGCAACCATGTCAATAAGTTCTTGAGCTTCTGCAGGCGTTTTCTTTAGGTGAATGGATCGACCTGCAGAATGGTCCAATGACATCTTGGAAAACTTAGATAGACCATAATAGAATATATCTAATATGGTCCATTCTTAAAACATGTCAGAAGGACACTTTTTGGCCATCTGCTTGTATCTTTCCCAAGCTTCATAGAGGGATTTACCATCTTTTTGCTTGAAGGTCTGAACATCCACTCTAAGCTTGCTCAGCTTTTGAGGAGGAAAGAATTTATCCAAAAAGGCCGTGACCAGCTTATCCCAGGAGCCCAGGCTATCTTTAGGTTGTGAGTCCAACCATGTTCTAGCTCTGTCTCTTATAGAAAAAGGGAAAAGCATGAGCCTGTGGACTTCAGGATCTACTCCATTTGTCTTAACAGTCTCACAAATCTGCAAGAACTCAGTTAACAACTGGTAAGGATCTTCAGATGAAAGTCCATAAAACTTGCAGTTCTGTTGCATTAAAGCAACTAATTGAGGTTTCAGCTCAAAATTGTTTGCTCCAATGGCAGGAATTGAGATGCTTCTTCCATCAAACTTGGACGTTGGTTTAGTATAATCACCAGGCATCCTCCTTGTATCATTGTTGTTGGGTTCGGCTGCCATCTCCTTCTCTTGTTCGAAAATTTCAGAAAGGTTGCCTCTGGATTGTTGTAATTTAGCTTCTCTTAGTTTCCTCTTTAGAGTCCTTTTAGGTTCTGGATCAGCTTCAACAAAGATGCCTTTTTCCTTATTCCTGCTCATATGAAAGAGAAGAAAAAAAGAGAAAGGAAGAGGAATCCTCTATATCTGGACAAAGAGGATCCTTATTATTAGTAGAAGAAGAAAGGAATAAAAGTGGAGAATCCAATCAGAAGAGTGAGGATAGAGGCAGTAATTGGAGATGAAGGGAGGTGAAGAGAAGTGTTAGTAAATAAATAAATAAATAGAAGAAGAGGAGAGATAGAAAATTTCGAAAATAATTTTGGAAAAGTAGTTAGTGATTTTTGAAAATTAAAGATAAGATATAATTAAAATTAAAATTTAAAACAATTAATTAATTAAAAAGAATTTTTGAAAAAGGATGAAATATTTTTGAAAATTAGAGAGAGAGAGAGAGAAGTAGTTAGGTGGTTTTGAAAAAGATAAGAAACAAACAAAAAGTCAAATAGTTAGTTGAAAAATATATTAAAGTCAAATTTGAAAAAATATGAAGATAAGAAGTTAGGTAAGATATTTTGAAATCAAAAATTTTTTTTTTTTGAAAAAGATAAAATTTTGAAAAAGATATGATAAAAAGATAAGATGAAAAAGATTTAAATTTTTAAAATTAAAATTAATTACTTAACTAACAAGAAACTAAAAGATATGATTCTAGAATTTAAAGATTGAACCTTTCTTAACAAGAAAGTAACAAACTTCAAATTTTTGAATCAATCATATTAATTGTTAGCATAATTTTCGAAAATAAGGATAAAACTTAAGAAAAAGATTTTTGAAAAATATTTTAAAGAATTTTTGAAAATACTAAGATAAAAATGAAAAAGATTTCATTTTTGAAAAAGTTTTGAAAAGATAAGATTTTTAAAGTTGAAAGTTTGACTTGACTTGTAAGAAACAACTAATTTTTAAAAATTTTTTACCAAGTCAACCCAAAATTTCGAAAATTTGGAGGGAAATAAGGAAAAGATATTTTTTTATTTTTGAATTTTTAATGAGGAGAAAGAAAAACACAAATATGACCCAAAACATGATGAAAATTTTGGATCAAAACACTTAATGCATGCAAGAACACTATGAATGTCAAGATGAACACCAAGAACACTTTGAAGATCATGATGAACATCAAGAACATATTTTTGAAAAATTTTTTATGCAAAGAAAACATGCAAGACACCAAACTTAGAATTCTTTAATGCATGGACACTTTGAATGCAAAAATGCATATGAAAAACAACATACAACACAAAACAAGAAATCAACAAGATCAAACAAGAAGATTTGTCAAGAACAACTTGAAGATCATGAAGAACACCATGAATGCATAAATTTTCAAAAAATGCAAGAAAAATTTTTAAAGCATGCAGTTGACACCAAACTTAAGAATTGACTCAAGACTTAAACAAGAAACACAAAATATTTTTGGTTTTTATGATTTTCTAATTTTTTTTTGTATTTTTATTATATTTTTTTCGAAAAACATATGGAAAAGGAAAATAAGAAATTCAAAATCTTTAAGAAGAATTCCAGGAATCTTTCAATATTAGCCTAAAGCTCCAATCAAAGGGTTGGACATGGCTTAATAGCCAGTCAGCTTTAGGATGGAATTACATGCATTGTGGTGATTAGTTGAAGACCAATTCCAAAGGAGTTTGAATATGGCTTTGCAGCCAGCCAGGATTCAACATGCTTCATGAAACTCTGGAATCCATTCTTAAATGTTTTAAAGCCATATAATGATTTTTTTAAAAAAAAAATTTCGAAAATAGGAATAAAAAAATTTTTTTTTTTTGAAAGATTTTTGAAAAGTTTTGAAAAGAAAATTACCTAATCTGAGCAACAAGATGAACTGTCAGTTGTCCATACTTGAACAATCCCCGGCAACGGTGCCAAAAACTTGGTGGACAAAATTGTGATCATCAACAATGGCTCAGCACTTTCTTTCCACAACTTCGCTCAACTAATCAGCAAGTGTACTGGGTCATCCAAGTAATACCTTACGTGAGTAAGGGTCGATCCCACAGAGATTGTTGGTATGAAGCAAGCTAAGGTCATCTTGTAAATCCCAGTCAGGCGGATTCAAATGTGATTGGATTAGATAATTAAAAGATAAATAAAATAAACTGGAAATAAAGATAAAGTTACTCATGTAATCCAATGGTGGGAATTTCAGATAGGTGCATGGAGGTGCTGTGTTCCTTCCGAATCTCTACTTTCTTATTACATTCATCCAAGCCTTCTTACTCCTTTCCATGGCAAGCTGTATGTAGGGCATCACCGTTGTCAATGGCTACATCCCATCCTCTCAGTGAAAAAGGTCCAAATGCTTTGTCACAGCACGGCTAAACATCTGTCAGTTCTCAATCAGGTTGGAGTAGAATCCAGTGATTCTTTTGCATCTGTCACTAACGCCCAACCTTCAGGAGTTTGAAGCTCGTCACAGTCATTCAATCCCGGAATCTTACTCGGAATACCACAGACAAGGTTAGACTTTCAGGATTCCCATAATGCCGCCATCAATTCTAGCTTATACCAAGAAGATTCTGATTAAGGAATCCAAGAGATATGCGCCCGGTCTAAGGTAGAACGAAAGTGGTTGTCAATCACTCGCGTTCATAGGTGAGAATGATGATGAGTGTCACGGATCATCACATTCATCAAGTTGAAGTGCAACGAATATCTTAGAACAGGATTAAATCGAATTGGATAGAAAAGAATAGTAATTGCATTAAAACTTGAGGTACAGCAGAGCTCCACACCCTTAATCTATGGTGTGTAGAAACTCCACCGTTGAAAATACATAAGTGATAAAGGTCCAGGCAAGGCCGAATGGCCAGCCCCCATGTGGTCACAAGACCGAATGATCATAGATGTCTAATACAATAGTAGACTATCCTATTTATACTAGACTAGCTACCAGGGTTTACAAAAGTAAGTAATTGATGCATAAATCCACTTCCGGGGCCCACTTGGTGTGTGCTTGGGCTGAGCTTGATCTATTAATGAGCTGAGGCTTCTCTTGGAGTTGAACGCCAAGTTGTAACGTGTTTTGGGCGTTCAACTCTGGTTCGTGACGTGTTTCTGGCGTTTGACTCCAGAATGCAGCATGGAACTGACGTTGAGTGCCAGTTTACGTCGTCAAATTCCGAATAAAGTATAGACTATTATATATTCCTGGAAAGCTCTGGATGTCTAATTTCCAACGCCGTTGAGAGTGCGCCATTTAGAGTTCTGTAGCTCCAGAAAATCCATTTTGAGTTCAGGAAGGTCAGATTCCAACAGCATCAGCAGTCCTTTGTCAGCCTCCTATCAGAGCTTTGCTCAGGTCCCTCAATTCCAGCCAGAAAATACCTGAAATCACAGAAAAACACACAAACTCATAGTAAAGTCCAGAAATGTGAATTTAGCATAAAAACTAATAAAAACATCACTAAAAGTAGCTAGATCATACTAAAAACTACCTAAAAACAATGCCATAAAGCGTATAAATTATCCGCTCATCACGCGCCATTTGGGTTTCTGTAGCTCCAAAAAATCCATTTTGAGAGCAAGGAGGTCATAAACCAACAACATCAGCAGTCGTTTCTCAGCCTCCGAATCAGATTTTTGCTCAGGTCCCTCAATTTCAACCAAAAAATACCTGAAATCACAAAAAAACACACAAACTCATAGTAAAGTCCAGAAATGTGAATTTTGCTTAAAAACTAATAAAAGTATACTAAAAAGTAGCTAGATCCTACTAAAAACTATCTAAAAACAATACCAAAAAGCGTATAAATTATCCGCTAATCACAGCCAGGGGACTCGCGACGGTGACAGGCGGCGTCAGACCCTAGCACTAGCGGCGGCGTATCAGCAGGAGGCGTCGGTGGTGGTGGTTCCAGACCGGCAGTAGCACGCGATGGAGGTGGCGGCAAGGGCCCCATCCCCTCCTTCTCCTCCGATTACCTCTACTCCCCCTCAGATCTCTCTTTCTTTCTTTGTTCCTTTCTTTCAGGGAACACAAAGGAAACTGTGTGTGCTGTTGCTTTGGGGGGAAGGGATTCGGCTGCTGAGGGCTAGGGGGATGAGTGTGGGCAAAAGGGAAACCGGGTCAGGTAACGGGTTACTAGGTTAGGGTTTCCTTATTTTGAAAATTAGGGTTAGGGGTAGTTTGGTAGTTTCTAGTAAAATTGGGAATAATATAATAATTGAAACCCAAATTGAATCCAGTATTATTTGTATATAGAAAATACTATTTACTCATTAATTTTACAAATTATTTTCAATAAAATGCCCAAATCAAATAATTAGAAATAATACAATTAATTTCTTCAATTTCCAAAATAGCAGTATTAATATTTAAAATATCACGTGTCTAATCCAAATCATGTAAAATCCCTATTATTTCATAACTGTCAACTTTATAATCTAAATATAGAAAATAATCCGATAATTATAAAATTGGATAATAATCATAACTTATCTCAAATTCAATAAATCAAAACTTGCCTTAATTATCTTTAATAAAATAATTTCTGAAATTAGGGCTATAAATAACTATATGATTTGAGACTTGATCATAATAAGGCTTTTCAAAAGTTTTGGGTCTTACATTCTACCCACCTTACAAAAATTTTCGTCGTCGAAAGTTGATACAAAACGAAAGAAATTTCATAACAGTTTACTCTTGAACACATATTGAGAAGAAGCAAAAATATCTCAACATATAAACATATATACGGTTTTCAAATACTTGGATTATCGTATGCATAAGGATACAAAGGTAGGGGTATGGTTGCAAAGCAAACATTACAAGATAGGCTCAAATGCAAAAGATGACATGGGTCAAACAGGTGATAGTAAAGCAAGGCATCGAGGCTATAAAACAGGCTGGGGTTAAAACGACGTGCTTAACATCCGCACACTAATCCCATATCAACCTCAAAGCTTCAACTTTCTAACTCCATCAAGCACTTTTCAATCCCCATAACCGATCATAAGCATAACGACCGCAAGCCCTATTCGCAAGGGACAAAACACCCACAACTCATAACATTGCACACCTACCACTTCAACTTCCGTATACACATATCACGTCTTAAAGAACTAACGCATTGCGTTACTACGTCTACTAGTCGCACGTGATATCAAAACAAGATTTAGAAAGGAGAGACAATTATCGAAGATAATACTCATAGATTTGAGAGAATATATCCAATTCCAGATAAAAAAGGATGCTCAAGCAATGAAGTTTGCTAAAAGCCATTCAATTGATAACTTCAAAAATAACCCTTGGATCAAGAAAATTCAACAGGATCAATAGGTAGAAAGTCAGCGTGTTAGTTTGATATAAATTCAAGCTGAGCCGAAGAAGTATGAGGTTTATGGAGAAGAATATCTCATACCCAAGACAAAACTCACAGAACTCAAGAGCACAATTAAAATACTTCCGAATACATTGTTCTTAAAGGAATCGAAAACTTGCAAAAAAAATCACTTCGCAGTCTGAAAAAGAAGTTAAAAACAAACATCCTTCAAGAGAGTAACAAAAGCATAAACATGTTTTTGCTCTAACTCAATTTCATGTTGAAGTAGATTATGTAGAGTTTATTTAAAAAAAAAAAACAAAATGCACACAAGTTTGGCTAAGAGCCAAAATATTTCCTCAAATATGTTAGAAAGATAATTAGGTGCACAACCTAACCAAAAGCAATCATAAAACTCGGAATAAAAATCAAATTCTTGTTCAAAAATTCTCAAAGTTCATATTCAAACAAGCGTTTATAAAAATTACAACAAGGACGAAAGAGAAAATTAAACTCTATTTAGAAAAGAAAATTTGAGGTATAAATTTGCTTATAAATTGGTAAAGGAAATAAGTGGTGCATTACAAACGAACAGGTTTCCATTAAACAATGAAGATATTCAAAACTTCATTTAAAATAGCGCATGCCAAATTTAAATCAACTTTGTCAAAATTGAACAATGGTTTCAATTTCAATCAAGCAACAAAAAAATAAATTCAGTTTTGAACTTCTTGAAAGAGAATTCAAAACTTCAAAAAGTTCGAATCAAGAATCCAAAGTATACTTGAAATCACCATCTCAGAAAGATATTCAAGAAAATTAGGATGTACTTAAAAAGATTCAATGCATATAAGAAAGGATCTTAGATCAAAGTAGTTTAAACAAGATCCACTAGGTATGAGACATCAAACAAGGTTTCAATCGTTCAAAAAGAATACAAAAGTCATAGGAAAAGATAACTCAATCATAAGTAACTCCTCAAGGATAAATCTTTGACTAAAAACTCTAGTAGAGACAATGAGAGGATAAACGATGCACTAATTTGAAACGAATTAAGCTGACTCACATAAGGATTAGATTCACCAGAGAAGGAAAGTTGAGATTGATTGTAGTGCTCCCAAAAGGTAGATGTATAATTAAAAACAGAATCAGGTATGACATTCATAGAGATAAAAAGCTTAATAAGGAACGAGTCTGTTCATAAGAAGAAAGCTATGAGTTCAACATTTTCAAAAGAACAACAATGGCATAAATCATATATCATGCTAAATCAAACTCAATTCAAAATAAGTTAAGTAAAGCTTATCAAACGAAACTCAACCGGGATAAAAGTGAAAAATCCATTCTTTTCAAAATTTGAAATATACCCAATTTCATATCCAAATAAAGATGTGCATTGGAATCATAGTAGCATTACTAAAAAGTCAATCTGTATTTAAAGCAAATGCAGTTCCGTAAACCAGTAAAAGTACAGGCGAGGTATTAGAAATAAATAGTTGTTAAACTGTATAAGAAATCTTCAATGTCTCATATATAGATAAGAATATATCTAACCAACAGCAATTTTTATAAAGTCTCAAAATTGGTTGTGATCACTGTCAAATAAGAGAAAAACTGAGTCAAAAATTTCCCTAATAATGGACCCGAAATCCGGAGTTAAAATGCACAGTGCATTTGGACAAGCTCAAGAAGAACTCCAACAGGGGAAGATGGATGCAACAAGGATTCCAAACAAGAATATGCAATTAAGATCAAACAATAATGCATATGAATAGAGGAATAAAGTTGAAAAATCCAACTACTTTTCAAAAGGATTAGCAAACAAGAACTTCAAGTTAAGATGTGAAGGAACAGGTCGACTCGAACAAAATTCAAGACACACCACTGAATAGCCTCGAGAAATAGTTTCTACTGTTCCCAAAACCTGCGATTCGCTTTGCTCAAAACTCTTATATCATCTATGATAATCCATCAGTGTTTTCATATACATAATTCACTAGTATTAAGCTGGCCAAACATAATACCAAGAATTATGCAATACACGACTAACAACGTTAATCAATAGACCGTCATGTGCATAAAGTTCTAATTCTCGTCATTCGACAAGACCTAGTACATGACAAACGCTCAGAGTATGCAATTGAAGCATATTCGGTCCATTCCTCAAGCTCTATAGGAAAGACCGCTCTGATACCGTTATGTAACATCCTAACTACCAAGGTCACGCTTCCGGCTGCGCGACTCTGATAGCTCGGACATTACGACGACATTTATACTATTTAATACTAAAATCTGAGCCTGTTTAAAACTTTAAACCGCGATACTGTTCCCAAAATACTTTCATTCGATAACATGTATCCATAGATATAATACAACTTACAAAAACTCACAAAGAGTACATATATATATATATATATATATATATATATATATATATATATATAATATATAATACATAATTATATTACAATCATTAACCAATACAATTCCTTGTCCCTCTTACAGAATATATCAAGATAAAGGCGATGGTACAATAAATAATAATCTAAAGCAATACAGAGCATTTTAACAACAACTAAATAAACTCTTCGTGACTTCTGTGCCCATATCCTGAAAGGGGAAAAATGTAGGGGGGTGAGAACATCATCCTTGAAAGGGTTCTCAGTAGAGGGATTTTGGGAATTACTATAATAGGATACGTGAGGATAAACCGTACCAGTGATTAATAACCGTCATATGCCTTTTTTCAAAAACAATGGTTTAAAATAAAAGTAAAGTCGAAAATCTTTTCTGAAAGACGAACCGTTCAATTCTCAAAAAAACTCAAAAGCCTTTCAAAAAAGTTTATCTATGCTGAACCAAAATAGCCTTTCATATTTTTTTTCAAACCAGAAACACAAACCGAAACCAACCATCGGTCCATCTCATTTCAACCACGGCCCTAGGCCCAAACAATCCAATAACAGCCAATCCACCACAATCCAACAGTGTTTCACTCGCAAACACAAGTAGGAATGTTCAAGCACAAACAAATAGTTACAGCAAGTAGAACAATTAGTAGTTAATCTCAAGTAGTCACATAGGCAAACCAAGTACAATATGCACACCCAAACAATGTCACATAGATGCATATGATGCATGCCTGTTCCTAGTGGCTGATGATATCATCTGTCTGTTATAGAGCTAACCCGATGGTGCGCGAAATTGTGAACAATACTTTTCACAACTCTCATAATCCCCGGTAATGAACCCCAAAAACTTGGTGCTCAATACCTTGGCATAAACACAACTTCGCACAACTAACCAGCAAGTGCACTGGGTCGTCCAAGTAATAAACCTTACGCGTAAGGGTCGATCCCACGGAGATTGTTGGTATGAGCAAGCTATGGTCACCTTGTAAATCTTAGTCAGGCAGACTCAAATGGGTATAGGTGATAACGCATAAAGCATAAAGATAAAGATAGAGATACTTATTAATTCATTGGTAGGAACTTCAGATAAGCGTATGAAGATGCCTTCCCTTCCGTCTCTCTGCTTTCCTACTGTCTTCATCCAATCCTTCTTACTCCTTTCGATGGCAAGCTTATGCAAGGGTTTCACCGTTGTCAGTGGCTACCTCCCATCCTCTCAGTGAAAATGTTCCTATGCTCTGTCACAGCATAGGCTAATCAGCTGTCGGTTCTCGGTCAGGCCGGAATAGAATCCAGTGATTCTTTTGCGTCTGTCACTAACGCCCCGCCTGCTAGGAGTTTGAAGCACGTCACAGTCATTCAATCATTGAATCCTACTCAGAATACCACAGACAAGGTTAGACCTTCCGGATTCTCTTGAATGCCGCCATCAGTCTCGCCTATACCACGAAGACTCTGATCTCACGGAATGCTGGCTCGTTTGTCAGGCGAGCACTCGGTTGTTAGGCGATCAACCATGCATCGTGTATCAGGAATCCAAGAGATATTCCTACTAGAGCCTTGGTTGCTTGTAGAACAAAGTGGTTGTCAGTCACCTTGTTCATAGGTGAGAATGATGATGAGTGTCACGGATCATCACATTCATCAAGTTGAAGAACAAGTGATATCTTGGACAAAGAACAAGCGGAATTGAATAGAAGAACAATAGTAATTGCATTAATACTCGAGGTACAGCAGAGCTCCACACCTTAATCTATGGTGTGTAGAAACTCCACCGTTGAAAATACATAAGAACAAGGTCTAGGCATGGCCAAATGGCCAGCCTCCCAAAGTGAGTTCAATCATAAAAACATGATCGAAAAGCCCTCTAAATACAATAGCAAAGGTCCTACTTATAGAAAACTAGTAGCCTAGGGTTTACAGAGATGAGTAATGACATAAAAATCCACTTCCGGGGCCCACTTGGTGTGTGCTTGGGCTGAGCAATGAAGAAATTTCGTGTAGAGACTCTCCTTGGAGTTAAACGCCAGCTTTTATGCCAGTTTGGGCGTTTAACTCCCATTTAGGTGCCAGTTCCGGCGTTTAACGCTGGAATTTCTGAGGGTGACTTTGAACGCCGGTTTGGGCCATCAATCTCGAGCAAAGTATGGACTCATATATTTCTGGAAAGCCCAGTCTACTTTCCAACGCCGTGAGAGCGCGCCAATTGGGCTTTTGTAGCTCCAGAAAATCCACTTCGAGTGCAAGGAGGTCAGAATCCAACAGCATCTGCAGTCCTTTCAGTCTCTGAATCATTTTTGCTCAGGTCCCTCAATTTCAGCCAGAAAATACCTGAAATCACAGAAAAACACAAACTCATAGTAAAGTCCAGAAAAGTGAATTTTAACTAAAAACTAATAAAAATATACTAAGAACTCAACTAAAACTACTAAAATACTAAAAAACAATGCCAAAAAGGGTACAAATTATCCGCTCATCACAACACCAAACTTAAATGTTGCTTGTCCTCAAGCAACTGAAGATCAAATAAGATAAAAAGAAGAGATATGCAATGAACTCCAAAACATCTATGAAGATCAGTATTAATTAGATGAGCGGGGCTTTAGCTTTTGCCTCTGAACGTTTTGGCATCTCACTCTATCCTTGAAACTCAGAATGATTGGCTTCTTTAGGAACTCAGAATCTAGATAGTGGTTATTGATTCTCCTAGTTAAGTATGATGATCTTGAACAGCACTATTGAGTCTTGGCCGTGGCCCAAAGCCTCTGTCTTCCAGTATTACCACCGGTTACATACATGCCACAGACCTAATTGGGTGAACCTTTTCAGATTGTGACTCAGCTTTGCTAGAGTCCCCAATTAGAGGTGTCCAGGGTTCTTAAGCACACTCTTTTTGCCTTGGATCACAACTTTTTCTTTCTTTTTCTCTTTCTTTTTTTTTTCGGTTTTTTTTTTCGCCTTCTTCTTTTTTTTTTATTCACTGCTTTTTTCTGCTTCAAGAATCATTTTTTATGATTTTTCAGATCCTCAGAACATGTCTCCTTTTTCATCATTCTTTCAAGAGCCACATTCATGAACCACAATTCAAAAGACATATGCACTGTTTAAGCATACATTCAGAAACAAAAGTAATGCCACCACATCAAATAATTAAACGTTATAAATTCAAAACTCATGCAATTCTTCTCTTTTCAATTAAGAAACATTTTCATTTTAAGAAAGGTGATGGATTCATAGGACATTCATAACTTTAAGGCATAGACACTAAGCCACTAATGATCACAAGACACAAACATAGATAACATAAGCATAATTTTTTGAAAAAACAGAAAATAGAACAAGGAGATTAAAGAATGGTCCACCTTAGTGATGGCGGCTCTTTCTTCCTCTTGAAGATCCTATGGAGTGCTTGAGCTCCTCAATGTCTCTTCCTTGTCTTTGTTGCTCTCTCTCATGATCCTTTGATCTTCTCTAATTTCATGGAGGATGATGGAGTGTTCTTGATGCTTCACCCTTAGTTGTCCCATGTTGAAACTCAATTCTCCTAGGGAGGTATTTAGTTGCTCCCAATAGTTTTGTGGAGGAAAGTGCATCCCTTGGGGCATCTCAGGATTTCATGATGAGTGGGATCTCTTGTTGCTCCATCTTTTTCTAGTGATGGGCTTGAGGTCATGCCTTCTCAGTTGAACCGGCTTCCCTCTTGAATCTCTCTTTCATTGAACGCCCTCTTCATAAATGTCTATGAGGACTTGGCCCAACCTTTGATCAAAGTTGACCCTTCTTCATGGCCACAACTTCATAGAAGTGGTCTGGTGGACGAAATTGTGATTCAACATTCTTAAGTTGTACAAATTTTATTCTATCTTTTGAGCTTTGGCATATACCCTTAGGGCACTGTTTATTTTCTTCACAACTCCGTTCAACTAACCAGCAAGTGTACTGGGTCGTCCAAGTAATAACCTTACGTGAGTAAGGGTCGAATCCACAGAGATTGTTGGTATGAAGCAAGCTATGGTCACCTTGTAAATCTCAGTTAGGCAGATTAAATATTGATTTATGGGTTTCGAAAATAGAAATAAGAAAATAAATAAATAAAGGGATAGAAATACTTATGTAGATTCATTGGTAGGAATTTCAGATAAGCGGAATGGAGATGCTGTAGAGCTCTCGGACGCCTGCTCTCCTATTCCTTCTACTCAATCCTTCTTACTCCTTCCATGGCAAGCTTGTATAGGGGTTCACCATCAACTGTGGCTACTTTCAGTCCTCTCGGGGAAATATCCTATGCGGCTGTCACTCGCACAGCTAACCAGTCTGGAGGCATCACCCATGGTTGATAGCTACATCCCATCCTCGCAGTGAAAGCTAATGCTCACGCACTCTGTCACAGTACGGCCAATCACCGGTTGGTTCCCGCTTCCTACTGGAATAGAATCCCTCTTTTGCGTCTGTCACTGACGCCCAGCAGGTTGCAAGTTTGAAGCACGTCACAGTCATTCATTACCGGAATCCTACTCGGAATACACAGACAAGGTGAGACTTTCCGGATTCCCAGGATCCTACTCGGAACACACCACAGACAAGGTTGGACTTTCCGGATCCTCATAATGCCGCCATCCATCTAGCTATACCACGAAGATTCTGTTGGGGAATCTAAGAGATACACATTCAAGCTTGTGTTGCATGTAGAACGTAAGTGGTTGTCAATCACGTGCGTTTATGAGTGAGAACGTTATGAGGTTTTAACTCATCACATTCATCATGTTCTTGGTACGAATGAAATATCTTGGAATAAGAATAAAAGAGGAATTGAATAAAGAAAATAGAACTTCATTAATCTTTGAGGTACAGCAGAGCTCCACACCCTTAATCTATGGTGTGCAGAAACTCCACCGTTGAAAATACATAAGTGAAAGAGGTCCAGGCATGGCCGAATGGCCAGCCCCCTAAACGTAATCACAGGATAGAAAATACAATCCAGGATGTCTAATACAATAGTAAGAGGTCCTATATACTAGACTAGCTACTAGGTTTACATGAGTAGGTTATTGATGCATAATCTACTTCCGGCCCACTTGGTGTGTGCTTGGGCTGAGCTTGATCAATCCACGAGCTAAGGCATTTCTTGGCGTTAACCAGGTTATGACGTTTTGGGCGTTTAACTCCGGATCATGACGTTTTTCTGGCGTTTTACTCCAGACAGCAGCATGAACTTGGCGTTTAACGCCAAGTTACGTCGTCATTCTTCGAACAAAGTATGGACTATTATATTGCTGGAAAGCCCTGGATGTCTACTTTCCAACGCCGTTGAGAGCGCGCCATTTGGAGTTCTGTAGCTCCAGAAAATCCATTCGAGTGCAGGGAGGTCAGAATCCAACAGCATCAGCAGTCCTTTTATCAGCCTTTTTCAGAGTTTTGCTCAAATCCCTCAATTTCAGTCAGAAATTACCTGAAATCATAGAAAAAAAACACAAACTCATAGTAAAGTCCAGAAATGTGAATTTTAACATAAAAACTAAGGAAAACATCCCTAAAAGTAGCTTAACTTACTAAAAACTACCTAAAAACAATGCCAAAAAGCGTATAAATTATCCGCTCATCACAACACAAACTTAAATGTTGCTTGTCCCCAAGCAACTGAAAATCTAATAGGATAAGAAGAGAATATACTATAAAGTCCAAAATATCAATGATATTAATTTAATTATGAGCGGGACTTGTAGCTTTTGCTTCTGAACAGCTTTGCATCTCACTTTTTCCCTTGTAGTTTAGAGGTATTGGCGTCTCTGGGGGAATTTAGAATTTGGGATAGTGTTATTGACTTTCTTAGTTAAGCATGTTGATTCTTGAACACAGCTACTCATGAGTCTTGGCTTTGGCCCTAAGCATTTGTCTTCCAGTATTACCACCGGATACACAAATGCCACAGACACATAACTGGGTGAACCTTTTCAGATTGTGACTTAGCTTTGCTAAAGTCCCCAATTAGTGGTGTCCAGAGCTCTTAAGCACACTCTTTGCTTTGGATCACGACTTTAACCACTCAGTCTCAAGCTTTTCACTTGGACCTTCATGACACAAGCACATGGTTAGGGACAGCTTGATTTAGCCGCTTAGGCCCGGATTTAATTTCCTTGGGCCCTCCTATCCATTGATGCTCAAAGCCTTGGATCCTTGCTTTAGAATTTTCGCCTCTTTTTTTATTTTTTTTATTTTTTTTTCACTGCTTTTTCTTGCTTCAAGAATCAATTTCATGATGTTTTTCAGATCATCAATAACATTTCTCTTTGTTCCTCATTCTTTCAAGAACCAACAATTTTTAAACACTCATAAACAACAAGATCAAAAGACATATGCACTGTTCAATCATTCATTCAGAAAACAAAATTTATTGCCACCACATCAATATAATTAAACTAAATTCACTAATAATTTCGAAAATTATGTATTTCTTGTTCTTTTGAATTAAAACATTTTTCTTTTAAGAGAGGTGAAGGACTAATGGATTTTATTCATAGCTTTAAGGCATGGTTACACACTAATGATCATGAAATAGAGACACAAAAACATAGATAAACATAGCATTAAAAACCGAAAACAGAAAGAAATAAAGAACAAGGAATGAATCCACCTTAGTGGCGTCTTCTTCTTGAAGGACCAATGATGTTCTTCAACTCTTCTATGTCCCTTCCTTGCCTTTTGTTCATACCCTGACCGAGCTCCTCCAACTCGGCAAAATCCATGAAAGGTCCGAGCTCATCCCAAGGCCCACGCCTAAGGTCGGACCTCGGACAAATAAAGCTATGGAGGCCCATCAAAAGGAACGAAGCCCAAAACCTAAAGGCCGAAAAAGCCTAGGAAAGGCGGTTCCGCAAAGATAGAGGTAAAACTCCCAAAAGATAAGATAAGATAAGAATATCTTATCCAGGGAAGATCACGACCAACTACTATAAATACACTGGAGCACCCAGGTATGACATACATTCTACATTCTACACATATCTGCTTGGACCCATGCTAACTTAAGCATCGGAGTGTCATTGCAGGTACAACCACCAATCGCCAACACATCAAGCTCGGGTCCCTGACCCCCACCTCGGGCATCTCCAGACGACCGAGCTACACGTTTCAGGTAACCCCCGGAACACCTTTGTTGCTCCTCCCTCATTGCTCTTTGATCTTCTCTTATTTCTTGGAGAGTGAGGGCGTGTTCATGATGTTCCACCCTTAGTTGTTCAACATTATGGCTCAAATCCTCTAAGGAGGTGTTGAGTTGCTCCCAATAGTTGTTAGGAGGAAAGTGCATTCCTTGAGGCATTTGTTGATGATGCACTTCCTCATGTTCTTCTTGGAGGCCGTGAGGAGCTTCCCTTGTTTGCTCCATCTTTTTCTTGGTAATGGGCTTGTCTTCTTCAATGGAGACATCTCCTTCTATGATAACTCCAGCTGAGTAACATAGATGGCATATAAGGTGGGGGAAGTAAGGTGGGAATATGTTATGTGGGGATCCTGTGGGTCCACAGATCCTGTAGTGGGGATCCTGTGGGGTCCACAGATCCTGAGGTGAAAAGAAATACCATTCCTTCTCCCTATAGGCATGTAACATGCCTTCATGCATCATTCTGGCGTTCAACGGCCATATGTGCACGTTCTGGGCGTTAAACGCCCATGTGATGCTTGTTTTGGCGTTGAACGCCAGTTTCAAGCTTGTTTCTGGCGTTCAGCGCCAGATTGTCCTCTGTGTGCGCATTCTGGCGTTAAACGCCAGGATGTAGCTTGTTTTGGGCGTTCAGCGCCAGAAAGATGCTCTGTTCTGGCGTTGAACGCCAGCCAGATGCTTCTTCTGGGCGCTGAACGCCAGCCGTGCGTCCTCCAGGGTGAAAAATTTTTTTCTTCTGTTTTTGACTCTGTTTTTAATTTTTTGATTTTTTTTCGTGACTCCTCATGATCATGTACCTAATTCAACACAAAAAACACCAAAACAAAATAAAATAAAATTAGATAAATAAATTGGGTTGCCTCCCAACAAGCACTTCTTTAATGTCAGTAGCTTGACAGTGGCTCTCATGGAGCCACAAGGTGATCAGGTCAAATTAGTGTGTAGTCCCAACATCAACTTAGAGTTTGGATATGGGGTTTGAACACCAAACTTAGAGTTTGGTTGTGGCCTCTCAACACCAAACTTAGAGTTTGACTGTGTGGGCTCTTCTTGACTCTGAACTGAGAGAAGCTCTTCATGCTTACTCTCTTTTGTCACAGAGGGATGGCCCTGTGCTTTAAACACAAGGTAGTCCCCATTCAATTGAAGGACTAACTCACCTCTGTTGACATCTATCACAGCTCCTGCTGTGGCTAGGAAAGGTCTTCCTAGGATGATGCATTCATCATCTTCCTTCCTAGTATCTAGGATTATGAAATCAGCAGGGATGTAAGGCCTTCAACCTTTACTAGCACGTCCTCTACTAATCCATAGGCTTGTCTCACTGACTTGTCTGCCAGTGTAATAAGAACAAGGCAGGTTGTACCTCAATGATCCCCAGCTTCTCCATTACAGAGAGTGCATAAGATTTATCCCTGACCCTAGATCACATAGAGCTTTTTCAAAGCTCATGGTGCCAATGGTGCAAGGTATTAAGAATTTGCCAGGATCTTGTTTCTTTTGAGTAGAGTCTTCTGAATCCAAGTATCTAGTTCACTAATGAGCAAGGGAGGTTCACTTTCCCAAGTCTCATTACCAAACAGCTTGGCATTCAGCTTCATGATAGCTCCTAAGTATTGAGCAACTTGCTCTCCAGTCACATCTTCATTCTCTTCAGAGGATGAATATTCTTCAGAGCTCATGAATGGCAGAAGGAGATTAAAGGAATCTCTATGGTCTCTAGATGAGCCTCAGATTCCTCAGGATCCTTAATAGGAAACTCCTTCTTGCTTGAGGACGTCCCAGGAGGTCTTCCTCCCTAGGATTTTCGTCCTCCTCCTCCTTAGTGCATTCGGCCACTTTGATTAAATCAATGGCCTTGCATTCTCCCTTTGGATTCTCTTCTGTATTGCTTGGGAGAACACTGGGAGGAGTGTCAATGACTTTCTTACTCAGCTGACCCACTTGTGCCTCCAAATTTCTAATGGAGGATCTGGTTTCATTCATGAAACTGAAAGTGGCCTTTGACAGATCAGAGACTATTGGCTAAATTAGAAGTGTTTGTTCAGAGTTCTCTGTCTGTTGCTGAGAAGATGATGGATATGGCTTACTATTATTCAGCCTGTTGCGTCCACCATTGTTAAAACCTTGTTGAGGTTTTTGTTGATCCTTCCAGGAGAAATTTGGATGATTTCTCCATGATGAGTTATAGGTGTTTCCATAAGGTTCACCTAAGTAATTAACCTCTGCCATGGCAGGGTTTTCAGGATCATAAGCTTCTTCAGAAGCTGCCTCTCTAGTACTGTTGGATGCATGTTGCAATCCATTCAGATTTTGAGAGATCATGTTGACCTGTTGAGTCAACACTTTTTCTGAGCCAATATGGCATTCAGAGCATCAATTTCAAGAACTCCTTTCTTCTGAGGTACCCCATTATTCACAGAATTCGTCTCAGAGGTGTACATAAACTGGTTGTTTGCAACCATGTCAATGAGTTCTTGAGCCTCTTCAGGCGTTTTCTTCAGGTGAATAGATCCACCTGCAGAATGGTCCAATGACATTTTCGAAAATTCAGAGAGACCATAATAGAATATATCTAATATGGTCCATTCTGAAAATATGTCAGATGGACATCTCTTGGTCAGCTGCTTGTATCTTTCCCAAGCTTCATAGAGGGATTCACCATCTTTTTGTTTGAAGGTTTGAACATCCACTCTCAGCTTGCTCAGCTTTTGAGGAGGAAATAACTTATCTAAGAATGCAATGACAAGCTTATCCCATGAGTCCAGGCTATCCTTGGGTTGTGAATCCAGCCATACTCTAGCTCTGTCTCTTACAGCAAAAGGGAAAAGCAAGAGTCTGTAGACTTCAGGATTAACTCCATTTGTCTTTACAGTGTCACAGATCTGCAAGAACTCAGTTAAAAACTGGTAAGGATCTTCAGATGGAAGTCCATAAAACTTGCAGTTTTGTTGCATTAAAGCAACTAGTTGAGGCTTAAGCTCAAAGTTATTGGCTCCAATGGCAGGAATGGAGATGCTTCTTCCATCAAACTTGGACGTTGGTTTTGTGAAGTCTCCAAGCATTCTCCTTGCATTATTATTATTTTCGGCTGCCATGTCCTTCTCCTGTTCAAAAATTTCTGAAAGGTGTTTCTCTTAAAGATGTTTTTGGATTGTTGTAATTTAGCTTCTTTTAATTTCTCTTCAGAGTCCTTTCAGGTTCTGGATCAATTTCAACAAGAGTGCCTTTATCCCTGTTCCTGCTCATATGAAAGAGAAGAAAACAAGAAAAGAAGAGGAATTCTCTATGTCACAGTATAGAGATTCCTTTATGTTAGTAGAAAAAGAAGGGGTAGAAGGATGAAGAAGAATGGAAAAAAAAGAAACACAACTGTGAGGATGGCAGAGATGTGAGATGAGATGTTAAGATATGAATGAAGAGAGGTGAAGAGAAGTGTTAGTAATTAAATAATTAAATAGAAGAAGAGAAGAGGAGAGAAATTCGAAATTAATTTTTGAAAAAGAGTTAGTGATTTTCGAAAATTAAAGATAAGATGTAATTAAAATTAAACATGAAACAATTAATTAATTAAAAAGAATTTTTGAAAAAGAAAGAGATTTTCGAAAATAGAAGAGGGAAAAGTAGTTAGGTGGTTTTGAAAAAGATGAGAAACAAACAAAAAGTTAGTTAGTTGATTGAAAAAGATTTGAAATCAAAATTGAAAAAGATAAGAAGATAGGAAGTTAGATAAGATATTTTGAGATCAAATTTTGAAAAAGATAAAGTTTTTGAAAAAGATAAAATAAAAGATATGATAAAAAGATATGATTTTTGAAAAGATAAGATTGAAAAGATATTTTTGAAAAGATATTATTGAAGTTAGTTTTGAAAAAGATTTGAATTTTAAAATCACAATTAATGACTTGACTCACAAGAAATCACAAGATATGATTCTAGAACTTAAAATTTGAATCTTTCTTAACAAGAAAGTAACAACTTGAAATTTTTGAATCAAAACATTAATTTTTGATGCAATTTTCGAAAATATGATGTAAAGATAAGAAAAGATTTTGAAAATATTTTGAAAAAGATTTTTGAAATTTTCGAAATGATAAAAAAAATGGAAAAGATATTATTTTTGAAAAAGATTTTAAAAAGATAAGATTTAAAAAGATAAGATTTTTTTTTATTTTTGAAATTTTTTTTTTGAGAGAGAAAAACACTAAAAATACTCAATGCATGAAAATTTTGGATCAAAACACATGATGCATGCAAGAACACTATGAATGTCAAGATGAACACCAAGAACACTTTGAAGATCATGATGAACATCAAGAACATATTTTTGAAAAATTTTCAAGAAAAGAAAACATGCAAGACACCAAACTTAGAAATTTTTCATGTTTAGACTCTATGAATGCAAGAATGCATATGAAAAACACCATACAACACAAAACAAGAAAATATGAAGATCAAACAAGAAAGTTCATCAAGAACAACTTGAAGATCATGATGAATGCTATGAATGCATGAATTTTTCGAAAATTTTATGCAAGAAAAAGATGAACATGTAATTGACACCAAACTTATGACTTGACACAAGACTCAAACAAGAAACACAAAATATTTTTGATTTTTATGATTTTCTAATTTTTTTGTATTTTATTTGATTTTTTTCGTAAAATATATAGGAAAAATAAAATAAGAAATTCAAAAATTTTTAATATGAATTCCAGGAATCTTCGCAATGTTAGTTTAAAGCTCCAGTCCAGGAATTAGACATGGCTTAATAGCCAGCCAAGCTTTTGTGAAAGCTCCAGTCCAAAACACTAGACATGGCCAATGGCCAGCCAAGCTTTAACTGAAACATCCTATACAGTAGCCAATTTGCTGAGAAAGACAAAGAAGCTCTTCTATAAGGATGAGTGAAACCTCGGTCCAAAAGAATTTAGACATGGCCTTTACAGCCAGCCAGGCTTCAACATGCTTTATGAAACTCTAGAATGCATATTAAAAAAAATTTTTTTTTTTGAATAATTTTCGAAAATAAGGAGAAGATTTTAAAAAGATTTTCGAAATATATATTTTTTTTTAATAAAATAAAAATTACCTAATCTGAGCAACAAGATGAACCGTCAGTTGTCCATACTCGAACAATCCCCGGCAACGGCGCCAAAAACTTGGTGGACGAAATTGTGATTCAACATTCTTAAGTTGTACAAATTTTATTCTATCTTTTGAGCTTTGGCATATACCCTTAGGGCACTGTTTATTTTCTTCACAACTCCGTTCAACTAACCAGCAAGTGTACTGGGTCGTCCAAGTAATAACCTTACGTGAGTAAGGGTCGAATCCACAGAGATTGTTGGTATGAAGCAAGCTATGGTCACCTTGTAAATCTCAGTTAGGCAGATTAAATATTGATTTATGGGTTTCGAAAATAGAAATAAGAAATAAATAATAAAAGGGATAGAAATACTTATGTAGATTCATTGGTAGGAATTTCAGATAAGCGGAATGGAGATGCTGTAGAGCTCACGGACGCCTGCTCTCCTATTCCTTCTACTCAATCCTTCTTACTCCTTCCATGCAAGCTTTGTATAGGGGTTCACCATCAACTGTGGCTACTTTCAGTCCTCTCGGGGAAATATCCTATGCGGCTGTCACTCGCACAGCTAACCAGTCTGGAGGCATCACCCATGGTTGATAGCTACATCCCATCCTCGCAGTGAAAGCTAATGCTCACGCACTCTGTCACAGTACGGCCAATCACCGGTTGGTTCCCGCTTCCTACTGGAATAGAATCCCTCTTTTGCGTCTGTCACTAACGCCCAGCAGGTTGCAAGTTTGAAGCACGTCACAGTCATTCATTACCGGAATCCTACTCGGAATACCACAGACAAGGTGAGACTTTCCGGATTCCCAGGATCCTACTCGGAACACCACAGACAAGGTTGGACTTTCCGGATCCTCATAAATGCCGCCATCCATCTAGCTTATACCACGAAGATTCTGTTGGGGAATCTAAGAGATACACATTCAAGCTTGTGTTGCATGTAGAACGTAAGTGGTTGTCAATCACGTGCGTTCATGAGTGAGAACGTTAATGAGGGTTATTAACTCATCACATTCATCATGTTCTTGGGTACGAATGAATATCTTGGAATAAGAATAAAAGAGGAATTGAATAAAAGAAAATAGAACTTCATTAATCTTTGAGGTACAGTAGAGCTCCACACCCTTAATCTATGGTGTGCAGAAACTCCACCGTTGAAAATACATAAGTGAAAGAGGTCCAGGCATGGCCGAATGGCCAGCCCCCTAAACGTGATCACAGGATAGAAAATACAATCCAGGATGTCTAATACAATAGTAAGAGGTCCTATATATACTAGACTAGCTACTAGGGTTTACATGAGTAGGTTATTGATGCATAAATCTACTTCCGGGGCCCACTTGGTGTGTGCTTGGGCTGAGCTTGATCAATCCACGAGCTAAGGCATTTCTTGGCGTTAAACTCCAGGTTATGACGTGTTTTGGGCGTTTAACTCCGGATCATGACGTTTTTCTGGCGTTTTACTCCAGACAGCAGCATGAACTTGGCGTTTAACGCCAAGTTACGTCGTCATTCTTCGAACAAAGTATGGACTATTATATATTGCTGGAAAGCCCTGGATGTCTACTTTCCAACGCCGTTGAGAGCGCGCCATTTGGAGTTCTGTAGCTCCAGAAAATCCATTTCGAGTGCAGGGAGGTCAGAATCCAACAGCATCAGCAGTCCTTTTATCAGCCTTTTTCAGAGTTTTGCTCAAATCCCTCAATTTCAGTCAGAAATTACCTGAAATCACAGAAAAACACACAAACTCATAGTAAAGTCCAGAAATGTGAATTTTAACATAAAAACTAAGGAAAACATCCCTAAAAGTAGCTTAAACTTACTAAAAACTACCTAAAAACAATGCCAAAAAGCGTATAAATTATCCGCTCATCATGGTCTTGATGCACCCTTGAGATGAATCTCTCCATCTCCCATGACTCGGAGGAGGAGGCTTTTGCCTTCCCTTTCCTCTTTCTAGAGGTTTCTCCGGCCTTGGATGCCATAAATGGTTATGGAAAAACGAAAAGCAACGCTTTTACCACACCAAACTTAAAAGGTTTGCTCGTCCTCGAGCAAAAGAAGAAAGAAGAGAGTAGAAGAAGAAGAAATGAGGAAGAAGGAATGGCTTTGTGTTCGGCCATGTATGGGTGGGTTTGGGAGGGAAAGTGGTTTGAATTTGAAGGGTGAGGTAGGTGGGGTTTTATGAAGGATGGATGTGAGTGGTGAAGGGGTATTGAGATTTGATAGGTGAAGGGTTTTTTGGGGAAGAGGAGTTGAGGTGATTGGTGAATGGGTGAAGAAGAGAGAGAGAGTGGTGGGGTTGGTGGGGATCCTGTGGGGTCCACAGATCCTGTGGTGTCAAGGAAAAGTCATCCCTGCACCAAATGGCATTCAAAATCACGTTTTGAGCCATTTCTGGCGTTAAACGCCGGGCTGGTGCCCATTCCTGGCGTTTAACGCCAGGTTCTTGCCCTTTTCTGGCGTTTAACGCCAGTCTGGTGCCCCTTTCTGGCGTTAAACGCCCAGAATGGTGCCAGACTGGGCGTTAAACGCCCAACTGCTAGCCTCACTGGCGTTTAAACGCTAGTGGGTCCTTCCTCCAGGGTGTGCTGTTTTTCTTCCTGTTTTTCATTCTGTTTTTGCTTTTTCAATTGATTTTGTGACTTCTCATGATCATCAACCTACAAAAAACATAAAATAACAAAGAGAAATAGATAACATATAACATTGGGTTGCCTCCCAACAAGCGCTTCTTTAATGTCAGTAGCTTGACAGAGGACTCTCATGGAGCCTCACATTTTCTCAGAGCAATGTTGGAACCTCCCAACACCAAACTTAGAGTTTGAATATGGGGGTTCAACACCAAACTTAGAGTTTGGTTGTGGCCTCCCAACACCAAACTTAGAGTTTGACTGTGGTGGCTCTGTTTGACTCTGATTTGAGAGAAGCTCTTCATGCTTCCTCTCCATGGTGACAGAGGGATATCCTTGAGCCTTAAACACAAAGGATTCTTCATTCACTTGAATGATCAGTTCACCTCTATCAACATCAATCACAGCCTTTGCTGTGGCTAGGAAGGGTCTGCCAAGGATGATGGATTCATCCATGCACTTCCCAGTCTCTAGGACTATGAAATCAGCATGGATGTAATGGTCTTCAATCTTTACCAGAACATCCTCTACAAGTCCATGAGCTTGTTTTCTTGAGTTGTCTGCCATCTCCAGTGAGATTCTTGCAGCTTGCACCTCAAAGATCCCTAGCTTCTCCATTACAGAGAGAGGCATGAGGTTTACACTTGACCCTAAGTCACACAGAGCCTTCTTGAAGGTCATGGTGCCTATGGTACAAGGTATTGAAAACTTCCCAGGATCTTGTCTCTTTTGAGGTAATTTCCGCCTAGACAAGTCATCCAGTTTTTTGGTGAGCAAGGGAGGTTCATTCTCCCAAGTCTCATTTCCAAATAACTTGTCATTTAGCTTCATGATTGCTCCAAGGTATTTAGCAACTTGCTCTTCAGTGACATACTCATCCTCTTCAGAGGAAGAATACTCATCAGAGCTCATGAATGGCAGAAGTAAGTCCAGTGGAATCTCTATGGTCTCATTTTGAGCCTCAGATTCCCATGGTTCCTCATTAGGGAACTCATTGGAGGTCAGTGCACGCCCACTGAGGTCTTCTTCAGTGGCGTTCACTTCCTCTCCTTCCTCTCCAAATTCGGCCATGTTGATGGCCTTGCACTCTCCTTTTGGATTTTCTTCTGTGTTGCTTGAGAGAGTACTAGGAGGGAGTTCAGTAACTTTCTTGCTTAGTTGTCCCACTTGTGCCTCCAAATTCCTAAAGGAGGATCTTGTTTCAGTCATGAAACTTTGAGTGGTTTTGATCAGATCAGAGACCATGGTTGCTAAGTCAGAGGGGTTATGCTTAGAATTCTCTGTCTGTTGCTGAGAAGATGATGGAAAAGGCTTGCCATTGCTAAACCTATTTCTTCCACCATTATTGTTATTGAAACCTTGTTGAGGTCTCTCTTGATTCTTCCATGAGAAATTTGGGTGATTTCTCCATGAAGAATTATAGGTGTTTCCATAGGGTTCTCCTAGGTAATTCACCTCTTCCATTGAAGGGTTCTCAGGATCATAGACTTCTTCTTCAGATGAAGCATCCTTAGTACTGCTTGGTGCATTTTGCATTCTAGACAGACTTTGAGAGATCAAATTGACGTGTTGAGTCAATATCTTGTTCTGAGCCAGAATGGCATTCAGAGCATCAATCTCAAGAACTCCTTTCTTCTGATTAGTCCCATTGTTCACAGGATTCCTTTCAGAAGTGTACATGAATTGGTTATTTGCAACCATCTCAATTAGCTCTTGAGCTTCTGTAGGCGTCTTCTTCAAATGAAGAGATCCTCCAGCAGAGCTATCCAAAGACATCTTGGATAGTTCAGAGAGACCATCATAGAAAATACCTATGATGCTCCATTCAGAAAGCATGTCAGAAGGACATTTTCTGATCAATTGTTTGTATCTTTCCCAAGCTTCATAGAGGGATTCTCCATCCTTCTGTCTGAAGGTTTGGACTTCCACTCTAAGCTTACTCAATTTTTGAGGTGGAAAGAACTTTGCCAAGAAGGCATTGACTAGCTTTTCCCATGAGTCCAGGCTTTCTTTAGGTTGTGAATCCAACCATGTCCTAGCTCTGTCTCTTACAGCAAAAGGGAATAGCATAAGTCTGTAGACCTCAGGGTCTACCCCATTAGTCTTGACAGTGTCACAGATTTGCAAGAACTCAGCCAAAAATTGATGAGGATCTTCCAATGGAAGTCCATGGAACTTGCAATTCTGTTGCATTAGAGAAACTAATTGAGGCTTAAGCTCAAAGTTGTTTGCTCCAATGGCAGGGATAGAGATGCTTCTCCCATAGAAGTCGGGAGTAGGTGCAGTAAAGTCACCCAGCACCTTCCTTGCATTGTTTGCATTGTTGTTGTTTTCGGCTGCCATGTCTTCTTCTTCTTTGAAGATTTCTGTTAGGTCCTCTATAGAGAATTGTGCCTTAGCTTCTCTTAGCTTTTGCTTCAAGGTCCTTTCAGGTTCAGGGTCAGCTTCAACAAGAATGCCTTTGTCTCTGCTCCTACTCATATGAAAGAGAAGAGAACAAGAAAATGTGGAATCCTCTATGTCACAGTATAGAGATTCCTTGAGGTGTCAGAGGAAAAGAAAAGTAGAAGACAGAAGTAAAAAATTCGAACTTATCATAGAAGAAGGAGTTCGAATTTTTCATTAAGGAATAGTGTTAGTCCATAAATAGAAGGATGTGAGAGGAGGGAATGTAATTTTCGAAAATCAAGTAAAAGAATTTGAAAACATTTTGAAAAACATTAATTAATTTTCGAAAAATAAGAGTGGGAAAGAAATCAAGTGATTTTTGCAAAAGATTTTGAAATTAGAAATCAAAAAGATTTGATTGAAAACTATTTTGAAAAAGATGAGGTTAAGAAGATATGATTGGTTTTAAAAATATGTGATTGAGAAAATATGATTTGAAAATATGATTTGAAAACAATTTAAAAAAAAAAGATTTGATTTTTAAAAATTAATAACTTGGCTATCAAGAAAAGATATGATTCAAACATTAAACCTTTCTCAACAGAAAAGGCAACATACTTGAAATGTTGAATCAAATCATTAATTGATAGCAAGTATCTTTGAAAAAGGAAAGAAATTGATTTTGAAAACATTTGATTGAAAAGATATGATTTAAACAGATTTGATTTTGAAAAACTTTGAAAATTTGAAAAAAATTGATTTGAAAACAAAATCCTCCCCCTTGTGCCATCCTGGCGTTAAACGCCCAGAATGGTGCACATTCTGGCGTTTAACGCCCAAATCTCTACCCTTTTGGGCGTTAAACACCCAGCCAGGCACCCTGGCTGGCGTTTAAACGCCAGTCTGTCTTCTTCACTGGGCATTTTGAACGCCCAGCTTTTTCTGTATAATTCCTCTGCTGTATGTTCTGAATCTTCAATTCTCTATGTTATTGACTTGAAAAGACACAAATTAAAAAATATTTTTGGATTTTTAATAATCAAAATGCAACTAAAATCAAATAACAATGCATGCAAGACACCAAACTTAGCAGTTTGTATACTACTGACACTAATGAAAATGCATATGAGACACACAAAACACTCAAGTCAAGAGAATTTAAAGATTAGAGTAAGAAATCATCAATAACATCTTGAAGATCCTTAAGACACATGAATGAATGCATGCAATTGACACCAAACTTAAAATGAGACTCTATACTCAAACTAGAAATTTTTGGATTTTATGATTTTGTAATTTTTTTGTGTGTTTTTTTTTTCGAAAATTAAGTGAAAAGGAAAATAAAGGTATCAAAATTCTTAATGAGAATTACAGGAATCATGCAATGTTAGTCTAAAGCTTTCGTCTAAAGGAATTAGACATAGCTAGCTAAGCTTCAGCAGGACATTGCATTCAAGAGCTAAATTGATGATGATCAATCAGCTTTGGTGATGATAAGAACATCACCTTGAAACACTAGAATTCATTCTTAAGAACTCTGAAGAAAAAATACCTAATCTAAGCAACAAGATGAACCGTCAGTTGTCCATACACAAAACAATCCCCGGCAACGGCGCCAAAAACTTGGTGCGCGAAATTGTGAACAATACTTTTCACAACTCTCATAATCCCCGGTAATGAACCCCAAAAACTTGGTGCTCAATACCTTGGCATAAACACAACTTCGCACAACTAACCAGCAAGTGCACTGGGTCGTCCAAGTAATAAACCTTACGCGAGTAAGGGTCGATCCCACGGAGATTGTTGGTATGAAGCAAGCTATGGTCACCTTGTAAATCTTAGTCAGGCAGACTCAAATGGGTATAGGTGATAAATGCATAAAGCATAAAGATAAAGATAGAGATACTTATGTAATTCATTGGTAGGAACTTCAGATAAGCGTATGAAGATGCCTTCCCTTCCGTCTCTCTGCTTTCCTACTGTCTTCATCCAATCCTTCTTACTCCTTTCCATGGCAAGCTTATGCAAGGGTTTCACCATTGTCAGTGGCTACCTCCCATCCTCTCAGTGAAAATGTTCCTATGCTCTGTCACAGCATATGGCTAATCAGCTGTCGGTTCTCGGTCAGGCCGGAATAGAATCCAGTGATTCTTTTGCGTCTGTCACTAATGCCCCGCCTGCTAGGAGTTTGAAGCACGTCACAGTCATTCAATCATTGAATCCTACTCAGAATACCACAGACAAGGTTAGACCTTCCAGATTCTCTTGAATGCCGCCATCAGTTCTCGCCTATACCATGAAGACTCTGATCTCACGGAATGGCTGGCTCGTTTGTCAGGCGAGCACTCGGTTGTCAGGCGATCAACCATGCATCGTGTATCAGGAATCCAAGAGATATTCACTAGAGCCTTGGTTGCTTGTAGAACAAAAGTGGTTGTCAGTCACCTTGTTCATAGGTGAGAATGATGATGAGTGTCACGGATCATCACATTCATCAAGTTGAAGAACAAGTGATATCTTGGACAAAGAACAAGCGGAATTGAATAGAAGAACAATAGTAATTGCATTAATACTCGAGGTACAGCAGAGCTCCACACCTTAATCTATGGTGTGTAGAAACTCCACCGTTGAAAATACATAAGAACAAGGTCTAGGCATGGCCGAATGGCCAGCCTCCCAAAGTGAGTTCAATCATAAAAACATGATCGAAAAGCCCTCTAAATACAATAGCAAAAGGTCCGACTTATAGAAAACTAGTAGCCTAGGGTTTACAGAGATGAGTAAATGACATAAAAATCCACTTCCGGGCCCACTTGGTGTGTGCTTGGGCTGAGCAATGAAGAAATTTCGTGTAGAGACTCTCCTTGGAGTTAAACGCCAGCTTTTATGCCAGTTTGGGCGTTTAACTCCCATTTAGGTGCCAGTTCCGGCGTTTAACGCTGGAATTTCTGAGGGTGACTTTGAACGCCGGTTTGGGCCATCAAATCTTGGGCAAAGTATGGACTATCATATATTGCTGGAAAGCCCAGGATGTCTACTTTCCAACGCCGTTGAGAGCGAGCCAATTGGGCTTCTGTAGCTCCAGAAAATCCACTTCGAGTGTAGGGAGGTCAGAATCCAACAGCATCTGCAGTCCTTTTCAGTCTCTGAATCAGATTTTTGCTCAGGTCCCTCAATTTCAGCCAGAAAATACCTGAAATCACAGAAAAACACACAAACTCATAGTAAAGTCCAGAAAAGTGAATTTTAACTAAAAACTAATAAAAATATACTAAGAACTCAACTAAAACTACTAAAAACATACTAAAAACAATGCCAAAAAGGGTACAAATTATCCGCTCATCACCCGACAAGTCCTGGTAGCTAACCATTGGACTTTCCCTCTATCGTGCATCCCCAACTCGAGTTATACTCAACATAAACTTGATCAGAATCATGATCCATATCCAACACCCTCACTGGTGTATATTCACAGGGGCGAGCTCATCCGGGGCTTTCACAGTGCCCGGCCACACTTACGATATAGTGTCAGCAGAGTTTCGAGTCTCCACCTGGAGCACGTGATGGCTAGCCACTGCTTTCTCCTAGGGAACTCGTGCCTCTGATAGTGGAAGTACAAATCACAATTATCAACAATCAGCATATATGCATGCATTCTCAGCCATGGATCAACATCCATCTCAGCCATCCGACTTAAATTCATAATTCATAGCCAGCCATACTACTCATAACTCATTCGGCAATCAACCATAATTCAATAGCATACACAGCCATTCCGGCTCATAACAAAATAGCACTTCCATCATTCAACATCATCAAATTCACAAAATCGGCATTTAAGCCATAAATCACTTTTTCTCAATTCATTTTACTTTGAAATCAAATTTCAACTCTTTTCAGCCTTGGCTTTAAAGATCTCATTTCTCAAATCATCTCAGGCTCATAAGCCACTTTTACTCAAAGTAAATTCCCCTTTTAAAAGCAATGCCACTCCCGGCATCCTCTTTCCAAAACTTCCATAACCATGGCAAGTTATGGATTTATTTTGAACTATTCAAAATCATCCATCCCACAATAGGATTTTATAACAAAAGTCTCTCAGCAGAGTCTCAAGTCTTTAGGGGAGAATAACATAACTCATTTCATCAAATTCACTTAAAATCATTAAAACATTGGCTTCCCAATTTAATAATAAAATAGGATCTAAGCCAAACCGAGTCACGTAATCATTTATTTCTTTCAAAGCCGTTTCCTTTACTTAGGCAAAACCAACTTCAAACCACATGATAAATTCTAAAGTGTTTCAACTATTCAAAATTGTTTTATTCTTGCAAGAATTCAGAATTTAAAGAGTACTTAAAACATTTCCCAAAACATTTTAAAATAAAACTTGTCAATAGACATTAAGGTTCTTTCAAAGTCATTGAAACTCCTCTAATTGAAACCCTCAAGTCAAATTCAAAGGCATCGCCCTTGTCACATTTAAAACAGCCTTAAAACATAAGTTTCATTCTAAATAACTTTCTCCTGAAAGAGATACAATGCTGTTCTTAAGAAGCAAGACTAAATCACAATTTTCTCTTTAATAATTCATTTCAAAAGCATGAATCATCCTTTTCTTGATAATTCAAATAAAATAGTTGAAGTTTTTAACTTATCATTTGATTCAGACAACATTTCAATAATGTGTCAGATTTTATAGAAATTTCGGCAGCACCTCCCCTAAAACTTGGACTTTGCCACCCGGTTCGGGTCCCAACTAAACCGTTTCACAATTCTTTTCAACAGTCCAAAATCCAAAAATCAAATTCAAATTCAAACTAACTCCATCAGTTGACTCATTTGCATATCTCAAGGAAACCATTTCAAAATCAAATCAATATCAACCGATTTAACTCATTTCCAAAGCTTTAAAGAAATGGCTCAGTAACAAATCATTTGTCAAAACCAAGTCAATTAAAGTAAACCAGGCTGGATTCAAAAGTGCATTCGACTTTTCACAACATCAAAATAATTAACTCAGTTCAAATCAATCCTTAACGGATTAAACTCAGATTTTAAATCTTTAAAGAATCAATTTCAAAACATCCCATTTCACAAAGTCGTACAACAATCCAGCCAAACAAACATTCATAATCATTTGAGACAATCAATTAATACATAAGACTGATACAATCACCAAATACACAATGTCTCACATCAGTATTCATATGTAATAATTCCAATACATAAAACATAGATTTTGGAAAGTGCCCTACCTCAAAACGCAAATCCATAATCCAAACGCCTCATGAGTTCTTATCGCCTCAACTCGAAATCAATCGCAGCTAACAACTCGACTCCACTTGCTTTCTTAACAATCTCAACAACTGTAATCGCAACACATAACAATCAGGACTGGACCCCACGTTACCAAAACTCATATTCATTAACCAATCACAACAAAGTACTAACGCGAGGCTTTCGAAATAGAAATACTCACTGAATTATCAAAACGAAGCAGCTGTGATTTTGAACCGGCACCGGCAACAGCTCTGGCGGCAGCCAGAAGCTCCGGTGGATCAACTATAAAAACCGCACAGCATCAAAACCTTCTCAAAATCCAAAATGATAGTGGCAGAGTTCTCCAGCGACGGCAGCGGAGTTTTGGGTGGCAGGAGCGGTGACTTGAACGGCACCCAGGAGCTGGCAGCAGCAGCGATAGCTCCCTGCCTGATCTTCTGATCGCATCTTCTCTCCCTCAGATCAGACCGGTGGCAAGGAGCATAGCGGTGGCATGTCTGGGCGCGGCAGTTCCAATGGAGGCGACGCCGATGACGTGAACAGTGATTGGGCGCGGTGGTCGGACTACCAGCTCGCCTCAGATCTCTTCGTCTCTCCTGCTCGGTGAGACTGGGCGACCTTTCTCCTTCTTCGAGTTTGATGGTAATGGACCCATGGCGGCGCTGCACTTCCTCCATCGAATGGCAGGGCATGATGGAAGCCCCGAAGATGGCGACCCACAACCACCCTCTTCCTTGCATAGCTCTCCATTTCGACCTCTCTCTTTTCTCTAGTTACAGTTCATAGCATCGGCGAGGGAGGCTTCCGCGCGACGGCCAGGGGACTCGCAACGGTGACAGGCAGCGTCAAACCCTAGCACTGGCGATGGTGACTCAACAGGACGCGTCAGCGATGGTGGTTCCAGGCCGGCAGTAGCGCGTAACGGAAGTAGTGGCAAGGGAACACAAATCTCTCTTTCTTTCTTTGTTCCTTTCTTTCAGGGAACACAAAGGAAACTGTGTGATGTTGCTTTGGGGAAGGGTTTCATCTGCTGAGGGCTAGGGAGCTGAGTGTGGGTAAAAGGGGAACCGGGTTGGGTAACGAGTTACTGGGTTAGGGTTTCCTTATTTTCAAAATTAGGGTTAGGGTAGTTTAGTAGTTTCGAATAAAATTGGGAATAATATAATAATTGAAACCCAAATTGAATCCAATACTAATTGTATATAGAAAATACTATTTTCTCATTAATTTTACAAATTATTTTCAAAAAAATGTCCAAATCAAATAATTAAAAATAATACAATTAATTTCTTCATTTTCCAAAATAGTAGTATTAATATTTAAAATATTACGTATCTAATCCAAATCATGTAAAATCCCTATTATTTCATAACTGCCAACTTTGTAATCTAAATATAGAAAATAATCCGATAATTATAAAATTGGATAATAATCATAACTTTTCTCAAATTCAATAAATCAAAACTTGCCTTAATTATCTTTAATAAAATAACTTCTGAAATTAGGGCTATAAATAACTATATGATTTGAGACTTGATCATAATAAGGCTTTTCAAAAGTTCTGAGTCTTACACACCCTGCTAGGCGTCTGGAGTTTTCCGCAGCGAAGTGGGCTTTTTGGGATTATACTTTTGTTCTGTTTTGTTATATATATATATATATATATGTATTCTCCCTATGTATTTATGTTTTACTTTTGCACCTCATAGAGGATTATGGAGAACTATGGTTGTTTTATGTATTTTGGGTTATGGATATATATATATATATATATATATATATATATATATATATATATATGTATGTAACTATTCTCTGGCCAGCCTTAGCTTCGCAGGCTGAGTTCGGAGCTTGATATTTTGTATCTTGATCATCTACTCTTACTTTCCATATATATATATGTTTAAGAACCGTAGTTGCTTCTTGCGTAAGAAGCAAAAGCCAAATATATTCAGAATATTCACATATATACAATAAGCAATAAGAAGGTACACAATTGTAAATTCCTGGCAATGGCGCCATTTTGATGAACGAAAATTGTTTGTTGGTTTAGAATTTCACAAATGAATGGAATCTCGTCGTATGTATAGTTCTAAACCAACAAACAATTCCTTACATCAAATATTTGGTTGTCACAGGTAACAAACCTCAATAAAAATAACCGAAGTATTCAAACCTCGGGTCATTCTCCCTAGGAATTACAATAGAGTGTTCTTGTTATTGGCTATGAAGTATATTTTGGGTTTTTGAGATAATGAACAAGAAATGTGAATGGCAAAAAGAAACAAACTAACAACTAAGACTCTATATTCATCTGTGGAGAGTACTGAATTTTCTTTGAGTGACTCAGGTGACACCGTCATGATGCATGGAAACTTGTCTCTCAACAAATTTTCCTTCGGCAAGTATACCGAATTATCGTCAAGTAAAACTCACTATAGAGTGAGGTCGAATCCCACAAGGATTGATTGGTCAAGCAACTTTAGTTAGAAGAATATGCTAATTGAGCTAAACAGAATTGAGATTGAGATGTAGAAATTTAAATGACTAGAAATTAAATAGCAGAAATTAAAGTGCAGAATCTTAAATGGGGATTTGGGGTAATGCTCATAAAAGTAAATGGCAGAAATTAAAAAGAATGGGTAAGATCAGAAATGGGGAGATCATTGGGTTTAGGAGATGTTGCAATTCTCCGGATCAAGTTCATTCTCATCTCTTCCTCAATCAATGCATTCATTGATCTCCTTGGCAATCTTAAGTGATTGGATTCCAATTCCTTGGTAATCTAATCTCTCAAATCTTGATCAATAGCCAATTCCTTGGTCAATTTCTCATGAGAAGAGATGAAGTATGGTCACTGATTATACCACATACATTTCCCAAATCAAGTATTGGTAGGATTATAGTCACATATCCATCCAAACCCAAATTAGTCCAGCATGAGAAAGCATTTCTAGCATGATCTCTTCATTCCTCTTCCAAGGTTCTAAAGAGATCCAATTATGGAGAGTTTCTTTTCCAAGACAACTAACCAATTAAATTAAGATTGAACGCTTTCTAGTAAAATCAAGAGAAAAGATAGAAGAAGAAGAATGAAAACTAATATTGATCCATCAAATTATAGCAGAGCTCCCTAACCCAATGAAAGGGGTTTAGTTGTTCATAGCTCTAGGAATCAAAATTGGCAGAAATGAAGAATCCATGCTAGAAATACAGAAAATTAAAATATGCAGAGAGTAGTTCCCCAAAAGTCCAAAAGCTCCTAGCTAGTTCAAAACTACTCCTATATATACTACTCTTCATGATCTTCTAGTGAGTTCTTCAAGTCTTGGATGTGGGCTTTGCACCTTGAGTTGAAGCAATTCTCATCTTTAGTGGGCCCAGCTTGCAGAGAAATATGAATTAGGCTTGGGCATTTAGTGAGATTAACGTGGAATACATTTCTGGGTGCGAGAACGTTAATGGCATTCACCTTTTCCACTAACGTTCCACCCGAATATGCCCACGTTATTCTCAACGTTAGAAGTCTTAACGTGACTTCTAATGTTCCTTCTCAATTCTTGGCCAACGTTAATGGGACTCACTTTTCCCATTAACGTTCGCTTGTTGATGATTGGATTTTTGACGGTTTAGAATTTCACAAATGAAATCTCGTTGTAAAGTATAGTTTCTAAACCAAACAATAATCCTTTCATACAAAAGTTGTTTGTCACTAGTACAAACCCCTAAAATTTATAAATCGAAGTATTGGACCTCGGGTCGTTCTCCCTAGGATTTACAATAAAGTGTCTTGTTATTGGTTGTGAGTTATTTTGGGATTTTTAAGATTTTGGACAAGAAATATAAATGGCAAAGAAAATAAACTAACAATTAACAAAGCTCTTGGCAAGATATGAGAATTAGAAGTCCTATCCTAGTTATCCTCCTCAATTGTGATAACAAATTGTCCATTACTCCCACTTAGTTAACATCTAACCATGGAGGAAAGTCAAGTGGATGAATCAATTTGATTCCTCAAGTCCTAATCAACTCCTAAAGGAAAGACTAGCTTTAGAGGCATTCAAATCAATTAGCAACTTCTAATCGTCAATCAACAGGGGAATTAGATAACCCAAGAGTCATTAATTACTCTACCTAGGCCAAGAGGAACAAAACCTACAATAAAATCTAACCAAGCATTTCATCAAACACTTGGAAGGCATAAAAGGAAAGCATGGTAAATCAACAACAAGAACAAAATCTAACAACAATTATTGCAAAGAAATTAACAACAACAATTCAAGGAAACCACAATTATCATGAATTACCTCAAATTGCATTATTGAAAGAAAACAAAGGAACAAAAATCTATCCAAAACAAAGTGAAGAATTACAATTATTAAAGCACATAACTAGAAAGAGGAAGAGGAGAAGATTAAGACTTGATAAAGGAGAAGTGAATTAAGGCATGAATTAAACCTAGATCTAAGAAGAGAGATTAACCTAAACCTAATCCTAATTCTAGATAGAAGTGAGAGTTTCTCTCTCTAAAACTATTCTAAACTAAAGCTATGACTAATGGTAACTAACTTCAATGTCTTCCCCCTTCAATCTTTGATCCTTTTATTCCTTTCTATCAGTAATTGGCGCCAAAATGGGTTCAGAAACCCTTCCAAATCACTAGGCACATGTTGCTTTAATGAAGTCATGTGCGAACTTCGACGCGTGCGCTCACGGTACGCGTGCGCGTCCCTGGCCGATTCGGCAATGTGCGCGTGCGCGTGCTCGGCTGATTTCACTTCTTTGACTTTTTATGCTTCTCTCCACTTGTATGCTTCCTTCCTTGCTCCCTTTGATCCATGCCTAGCCTATTTCAATCCTGGAATTACTAGCAAACACATCAAGGCATCTTATGGAATCAAAGAGGAATTAGAATTCATCAAAATAAGGCTTAAAAAGCATGTTTTTACACTTAAGCACAAATATGGGAGAGATTACAAAACCATGCTATTTCATAGGCTAAATGCGAGAAAAGGTCATCAAAATACTCTAAATTCAATACAAGATAAACCGTCAAATTGGGGTTTATCAACCTCTCCACACTTAAACCTTAGCATGTCCTCATGCTAAAATAAGAAGGAACTAAGGGGTATGACATTTATTGAATGCAGCTAAACTATATGAGCCTATCTAAATGCAACTACCTAAAGTGAATGCAAATGCTTAGTGCAAACAAATCAATTCCCGAGAGAACATGTGTAGGCACAAGAGCTAGGGCAATAGGGATCAAATCCAAACCACAATTGTATTGAATTATCAAAAATTCAAGCTTGCAAGAATATAGATAATATGGGTGAACACATGTAATTGAACTTTTGAACCCTCACCGGATATGTATCCGCTCTATTCACTCAAGTGTTTAAGGGTTAATTCACTCAATTCTTTTCTAATCATGCTTTCCAAAATTTGATTTTCTTCTAACAATCAACACCTATTCAATGCATGCATACATTCATCATGAGGTCTTTCATTTAGGTTGTAATGGGGTTAGGGTCAAGGTAGGATCATTTATGGTTAAGTGGACTAGAGTTTGGATCTTGGATTAGCATAGACTTTCCCACCTAACCTATATAATGACCTATACAAATTCAAACTACTCTAACTACCCATTCTTCACATTTTCTTACATATTCATGCATTCTATTCCTTGATTCATAACACTTATGCATTGATTTCTTTTTTTTGAACTTCACCTTGGGGCATTTTGTCCCCTTTGGTTGCTTTCTTTTCATTTTCTTCTTTCTTTTTTTTTTCTTCTCTTCTCTTTTTTTTTCTCTTTTTTTCTTTTCTTTTTATACTTTGCACAAGGACGTCAATTGCATAAGGTCTTATACATTCAATAGATACATGAATATATTCCCAATTCCCAAATATGAAAGTGTACTACCCCCCCTTTTTTTTTATCCCATCCAATGTTCTCAAGCCTCACCAACTTTGAATAATAAACACTCCCACTAGCCTAGGCTAATCAAAGATCCAAGCAAGGGACTTTCATTGGTTTTCCGCCTTGGGCTTGTAATGTGCTAAAATGAGAACAAGTTAGTTAAGCATAGGCTCAAAATTAGCTAACAATGGAGAGTAAAAGGTAGGCTATTTGGGTAAGTGGGCTAATGAAATAATGGCCTCAATCATACAAATGCATGAATACAAGAAATAAATGGACATATAGAATCAAGCAAATCAAGGATCACAATCATAGAAAGAGAACAATTGCACACAAGAATGGAAGATAAGTGGTTATAAAATGTACCACATCAATAGGCTCAAGTCTCACAAGTTTGTGTTCTAAGCTCAATACATGCTTCACAAAATATGAAATTCAAGCAAGTTTCACCAAAAATTTTCTTCAATCAATTGGGTTGGTGCCCTATAATTAAGTTTCTTGGAAAATCTCAATATTTGACTAAGCACTTTTGTGATTGAAAAATTCAAAAATTTTCCTTAGTTTACCCTTTCCTTTTTCACTTAAAACCAATTTCTTATGCGAAAAGGGTGACTAAGTTTTAACAATTCCAAACATGGTTTCTAATCACAACCACAAACTAAAAAGAAAGATATACAAAAGAAGATATGCAAAAATGTATAAAGAAAAATCCAACTAAAAGTATGGAATCTATCATCCAAAACATCTAAAAATATCCAAAAGCATCAAAATATCTAAAATATCAAGTATATACAAAATGAGATAACTAGGCAGCATAACTAAAGTGTTCACCGGTCTCCTAAAGGTGCCACCGGTGACCTCTCCACACTTAAGATCGAGCATCGTCCTCGATGCTAAACCGGAGGATCAGAGGAAGGTACAACGGTAGGTGCTGACTCTGTCTGAGGCTGTGGGACCGGCTCCTCATGGGGCTGCTGAATCTCTGTGGCGTCAAGAGCAGCTGGGGGTGCATCCTACTGAGTCGGCTCAGCAACATCCTCCTCCTGATGATCCTGCTCATCGGAGGCTGGTGAGTCTGGGAGCGGAGGTAACTCAGCGCCCAAGGAGATGAGTGCCTGATCCATCCGATCCAGTCGGCGCATGATCTGGCGCTTTTTGCGCTCCAGAAACCGAAACAGACGCTGAACCAGTAGGTAAGTAGGCTCAGGTGCTGAAGAAGGGGCTGTCGAAGAAGATGGGGCTGCTGTTGTAGAAGAGGACGGGGCTGCTGAAGGTCCAGCTGTCCCTACAACTGCTCTAGCCTTATATCGGCGTCTAGCCGGGAGCTTCTCGTGCACCCAGCCACCCCAAAGAATAGTAACCTCCTTGTCATCATCATCTGGTATCACATCATCATCCAACCAGGGAACCTCAGCTAGGGCGGCCATACTGGTAACCAAGGTAGGGAACGGAAGTAGGCCACGAATATGTGCTCGCCACATACACTGCCGAATAAGTCGAGGAAAATAAACCTCCTTTCCCTCCATAACACAACCAATCAAAAGTAGCATCTCCATAGGGATCTCAGAAAAGTGAGTGGTGGGTAAGACATAGTGGGCAAATATCATCTGCCAAGTCTTGGCCTCCCTAGTCAAATGAGCAAATAGCATCCCTTTAGGCTTAGTGTTGTTCGCATCCATGACCCAAGTGGCATCTGGTAAACCAATCACGCGCCTAAGCGCCTCATAGTCAAAGGTCATGCTGTGGATAGCTATCTCAGCCTGCTGATGAGCGCAGGTGCCATCAGTAAGATGTCGGCACTGCAATGCCTCCTCTATGGCTGACTCAGTAATCATAACCTCTCTACCCCTCAACTGAACTGAATCCAAGGTAGGACGGAAGAAGTTACAATAGAATTCCTTAACCCAAGAAATGTTGATATCTCCCAAATCTCTATCAACAAAGCCCATATCCAACTCTAGGATGCGACTAGTAATGACTCGTCTCACATCATTGGGAAGGACAAGCTTCTTCTCAATATTCAGTTTCGTCGTCCGATACTTGGAAAGGCGAAGCTCACAGTAAAGATTGGGAAACTTTGTTGGATCGGTAGAAGGTAGCAACTGATTTTCTTTTTCTTCGTCATTTAACGGATTCTTAGCATAATTCTTGTAAATGGAGGGAATAGAGGGTGTAGAATGTTTTCTTTTCTTGGAGGTAGTGGCTATATCTTTTCCTTTATCCGACATCCTGAAAAATATGATAGAATATAAGCAATGGAGCACTTAGCACAAAGCAAAGAAAGCATGTTCAGGATATCAATTGGCTTATACACAATCACGATGTGAACTGATCTTAAAAAAAAAATCTGCAAACATGTAAGCATAAGTGAACAAGTAAACCAAGAATGCAATGTTCACGAAAGTCAACAACTCTTACTCATTAAGCAATAATATCATCATAATTTTGAAAGAATGGTTAAAGAGGGTTAAATGTGAGTGGAAGTTAAATGGTTAAAGAAATTAGTGAGTTAAAAAAAATGGATTAGTGGTATGATGATATTTAGGCTCAATAAAAGAGAAGTTGTAGCTAGACATAGAAATCATGTTCACAATGATTGGTGCAAATCCCGGAAGTCAAAAGGAAACGGAAATTAGCCCATATTTGTAATAGAGACTAAAATGAAAATAGATTTCTTGAAAATTGGGCAGCATCCCGGCTTAAAATTGGACGTTCCCGGATAGCAAAGTAGCACAAACAGCAAGAAGGCAACATCAATTAGGCACAGCAGCAATGGTACAGCATTCAGGCAACACAAATTGCATAAAAAGCAGTCCAAACTCAACATACAGCAGCTAAGTAAACAAACAGCGAATATGCACAAATGGAGCACATATCAGGCCTAGAATTCTCTATCCAGTCCTAGCTACCTAACCGCAATTATTTCTAACTAACCTTAACATACCAAATTTCAATTCTAATTAACTAACAGGGAACTAACAGAAATGAAAAATTAACAGAAAGCAGAGTTGGAGCAGGAACCTGGGAGCAGAGAAGAACTAAAAATGGAAAAGGAAATTGGGATTAGAACTGGAGCAACAGAATCATAGAGCCGCGCCGCCGTGGATGGTGGCGGTTATGGCGGAGCGACGGCGGTGGTGCTCAAAAGAGACAAGGGAGTGAGAGACAGGGGCGGAGTGGGTAAGTGAGAGAGAGAGAAAGCGAAGAGGGGTTGGTGCTGATTGTGAGAGAGAGAGGGGCTGGCCGTGTGGTGGTGGTGGCCGGTGGAGCAGAGGCTGTGGAAAGGAAAGATGAGGCGGAGATGGTGAAAGCGGGAGAAAAAGAAATGTGCGCTGCTGCGCAGTGCTCTTCGCGCACTAGGGTTATCTTCTTTTCGAATCGACGCGGGCGTGCACCCTGCGCGTCCGCGTACATTGATGAAACTAGGAACCTACGCATGCGCGTACAGCGCGCTCAAGCGTGGATGGGGAAACTATATAGCGGCGCGTACGCGGATAGTGCGCGCACGCGTACATGGGGTTGGGCTGGAGGCTTAGAGTGGGCTCAGCTCGCGCCCAACTCTCTGGACAAAGGCCTGGGATGACGGCATCAGCTAGGGCGCGCACGCAGCAAGTGCACGTCCACGTACATTGGTAGTTTATCATAAGGCGCGCAAACGCGATGCGCGCGCTCGCGTCCTTTCCTTTTCTTGGCATATGGGCGCACACACGGCATGTGCGCGTCCGCACGAGGTGAGTTAGGCTGGGGGCTCAAAGTTGGCCCAGATCCAGTGCAACTCTCTGGATATTGGCCCAGAAGTTGCAGCAGCAGATCGACGCGGACGCGGCAGGTGCGCGTCCGCGTGCACCTCCTTATTCTCGTGATCGGCGCGCACGTACTTATTGCGCGTCAGCGTGGGTTGTGTTGGGCTCAGGGCATAGTGTTTGCCCAAGAGAGGCCCAACTCTCTGGAATTTGGGTGATGATGAAGCTACTCAAGGACGCGTGCGCGTACATCGTGGGCGTGCGTCTAACTTCTTTTTTTTTTATCATGCCCTTTAAGCAGAAAAATTGTGCTCAGATGCTCCCTATACTGCTCACAACTCTTTATTCAATCAACCATCATACAATCCACAAAAATGCAATTTGATATTATTCATTTACTACTAAACACAACATACATGTGACTATGCTAACAATTAAGTTGTACAAACAAATTTGTATGAAACATCTACCTACAATAGCAACTCAAATCACTTATTAAGTAAAATTAAAAGAGAGTGGAAAGAGTTTACCATGGTGGGGTGTCTCCCACCTAGCACTTTTATTTTAAGTCCTTAAGTTGGACATGTTGAGGGACTCATTGTCATGGTGGCTTATGCTTGTACTCGTCTTGGAACTTCCACCAATGCTTGGTTCTCCATTGTGCCCCAAAATTTCTCATGGATTGAGCCAAGTGTTGATGGAGTTCTTCACAAGCTTGGGGCTCCCACAGTTAATCCTCTTCTTTTGATCCGGGGTCCCACACTTTATTTTCACACCCTTCTAGAAGTTGATCATCATTATTGGTCCATCCGGGTGGTGAACAAGATGAATTCCCTATGAAGTGCCCAACAATCCTCCTAGACCCATCTATTTGAGCACTATTCCCACCTTTGTATTCAACTCTTGAATTATCAACCAAAATGAGCCTTGATTTACAATGCCAACCACGAAACATCTTTCGCTTACGCTTTATCCCACAAAGCATCCTAAGTTGACCGTCCGTTTCAAGCAAGCCATACTCAAGTGGGATAATAAAGCTAATAGAAATGAATTTTACCCACTTAAGTGAAGGGTTAGATGACAAGCTAGGCAAAGATGCTTCCAACGATCTTGACAAAGCGTATTCCACTCCCATCCTTCTATTTCTAAGGACTTCCACCTCTTCACAAGATTTCTCTAATTCGATCCTTTGTTCATTAATACTATCTAAGCCTTTTCCCTTAATCAAACTATAATTGGGAGGGTGAAAGAAGTTTACTTCCACAACATTTTTAAATGCATCGGGAGAAGGTTCTTCAAGTACAAAGGATTCTCCACCACTAGGACTTGATGCTTGCTCTTCATTGCCATGGGAACTCAATTCTTGCTCTATCCCATCCAAGTCTTCATATGGAATATGCCTTGGAAGGTGTGCACTTTCCTCCCTAGCATCAATTTCAATCATCTTGGAAGGGTTTTCTTCAACTCTATGTTCCCATGGAGGTTTCGTATCTCCTAGGTCTTCTACCGCTTCTTCCTTGTCTTCAACAATTAAAGCTTCCTCCAATTGTTCCAATACAAAGCCATTTCCCTCATTTTCCACCGGAGTTTCCAATCTCTCCTTCATGCTATGTTCTTCATTTGATTCTCCACATGTCGCCATGGGAGTTCCTTGAGTGTTCAAGCATTAGGAGGCTAATTGATTTGTTACTGCATCCAAGGCGGCCATCAAATTTTGCACATCCCTTTTCATCTCTTCTTGCCCTTGAATAAGAACACCCAGGGTTTCATCCATTAGAGATTGGGGTAGGTGGAAGGATTCATCATTTTGGGGAAAGGGTTCATAGTAGGAAGGTGGTTCTTCTTGGTAGAGTTGTGGTGGTTCTATGTTTTCCACTCTTTCCACTTGTTGCACAACACACTCCATGGTTGCTTGAAATTGATCCAATGCTTCTTTGAGATGATCCCTTGACTCTTGTTCCTCTTGAATTATATGATTAGGATCATGTGGCTCTTGGATCAATGGATATGAGTATTCTTCCATGGGAGGTTGTGGTGGAAAGTAGTATTCATCTTGTGGTTGAAAATCTTCATATAATGGAGGTGGTTCATCTTGGTACTAATGTGGAAGAGGTGGCTCTTGAAAAGATTAATGTTGGAATGGTGGTGGCTCTATATGTGGTTCATATGGCTCATATGGTTGTTGGTAGGATAGATATGGATTAGGGTCATATGAAGGTGGTTGGTAAGAAAGGGCTTGTGAGTATGGTTGAGAGTTATGTTGAGGATATAGTTCATAAGCATATGGTGGTGGTTCTTGAAAGTCACAAGGAGATTCACCATAGCCATTGGATTGGTATGCATCATAGAATGACTCTTCTTCATAGTGCATTGGTGGAGGTTGTGGCCAAGAGGATTGATCATATGCATATGGCTCCTCCCACCTTTGGTTATCCCATCCTTGATACACATTCTCATTGAAGCTCTCATTTCCTACAACATAATTAGAACCAAACTCATAGCCAAAGTGAGAATTCATAATGGAAAAGCAAAATAAAATTAACAAAAACTAGAAAATAAAGCAAAAGCAAGCTATTCACAATATTCACATATATACAATAACCAATAACATAACACCATTGCAATCCCCGGCAACGGCGCCATTTTGATGATTGGATTTTTGACGGTTTAAAATTTCACAAATGAAATCTCGTTGTAAAGTATAGTTTCTAAACCAAACAATAATCCTTTCATACAAAAAGTTGTTTGTCACTAGTACAAACCCCTAAAATTTATAAACCGAAGTGTTGGACCTCGGGTCGTTCTCCCTAGGATTTACAATAAAGTGTCTTGTTATTGGTTGTGAGTTATTTTGGGGTTTTTAAGATTTTGGACAAGAAATATAAATGGCAAAGAAAATAAACTAACAACTAACAAAGCTCTTGGCAAGATATGAGAACTAGAAGTCCTATCCTAGTTATCCTCCTCAATTGTGATAACAAATTGTCCATTACTCCCACTTACTTAGCCTCTAACCATGGAGGAAAGTCAAGTGGATGAATCAATTTGATTCCTCAAGTCCTAATCAACTCCTAAAGGAAAGACTAGCTTTACAGGCATTCAAATCAATTAGAAACTTCTAATCGTCAATCAACAAGGGAATTAGATAACTCAAGAGTCACTAATTACTCTACCTAGGCCAAGAGGAACAAAACCTACAATAAAATCTAACCAAGCATTTCATCAAACACTTGGAAGGCATAAAAGGAAAGAATGGTAAATCAACAACAAGAACAAAATCTAACAACAATTATTGGAAAGAAATTAACAACAACAGTTCAAGGAAACCACAATTATCATGAATTACCTCAAATTGCATTATTGAAAGAAAACAAAGGAACAACAATCTATCCAAAACAATGTGAAGAATTACAATTATTAAAGCACATAACTAGAAAGAGGAAGAGGAGAAGATTAAGACTTGATAAAGGAGAAGTGAATTAAGGCATGAATTAAACCTAGATCTAAGAAGAGAGATTAACCTAAACCTAATCCTAATTCTAGAGAGAAGTGAGAGCTTCTCTCTCTAAAACTATTCTAAACTAAAGCTATGACTAATGGTAACTAACTTCAATGTCTTCCCCCTTCAATCTTTGATCATTTTATTCCTTTCTATCAGTAATTGGCGCCAAAATGGGTTCAGAAACCCTTCCAAATCGCCAGGCACGTGTTGCTTTAATGAAGTCATGTGCGAACTTCGACGCGTGCGCGCACGGTACGCGTGCGCGTCCCTGGCCGATTCTGCAATGTGCACGCGGGCGCCTTGTGCGCGTGCGCGTGCTCAGCTGATTTCACTTCTTTGACTTTTTATGCTTCTCTCCACTTGTATGCTTCCTTCCTTGCTCCCTTTGATCCATGCCTAGCCTATTTCAATCCTGGAATTACTAGCAAACACATCAAGGCATCTTATGGAATCAAAGAGGAATTAGAATTCAACAAGATAAGGCTTAAAAAGCATGTTTTTACACTTAAGCACAAATACGGGAGAGATTACAAAACTATGCTATTTCATAGGCTAAATGCGAGAAAAGGTCATCAAAATACTCTAAATTCAATACAAGATAAACCGTCAAATTGGGGTTTATCACTTGTGCCCCTTTTCGCAAACGTTAATGGGAATCACTTTTCCCATTAACGTTGCTTGCCTCTTGCCCCCCTTACGTTAGGTCTCACGTTAACTTAGCTAACGTAGCTCTTAACGTGGGCATCTATCACCTTTGAGAGCGTTAGTGACACTCACCTTTGTCACTAACGCTCCAATTGCCTTAAGCCCCTACGTTAGAACCCACGTTAACTAAGTTAACGTGGCTCTTAACGTAGTAATGAAGCCATCTCCCAACGTTAGTGACAAAAGTGAGTGTCACTAACGTTGGCTCTTTGAACCCCACTCCACGTTAACTTTCACGTTAACAATCTTAACGTAAGAGTTAACGTAGGCAATGCTAATGATCCAACGTTAGTGACAAAAGTGAATGTCACTAACATTGGCATTGTTGATCCTCTTCCACGTTAGAGTTCACGTTAACTTAGTTAACGTGACTCTTAACGTGGGGCATTGCCTAGTTTCCCAACGTTAGTGGTGTTCACTTTTACCACTAACGTTGAGGAGAAACTGATGACAAGTCATCATATACCCATTTTTCAAGCTAATTTCACTTGTTTTGTTAGCATTTATGCACTTTCTTGTATCCTAAGTAAGTGATTTGGAGTGAAAATGCATAACTTAAATCAAGCAACCACCATGAAATTAATGATAATCCATGAGGTTTAAGCTAATTTTAATTGAATTTTAATTGATTTATAAGCCTCTTGAATTTAGTGATACTTGGAGTGTTGTTTTGGTTTATTGTAGGTGAAGAAAAGAAAAGAAAAGGAAAAGCGTAGCCTAAAAAGTGTAGCCCAAGGAAGAAGAAGCGTGGTTTAAGGGAGGAGAAGCGTGCCGCATTGCAAGGGGGAGGCAACATTGCCCTCCACAAGGGCACACTGCCCTCTAGGAGAGCAACATAAGGTGAGGCAACTCTGCCCTGCCCACTACAAGGGCAGAGCACAAAATGTGCCTTGAAACCAAGAGGGAGAGAACCTTGCCCTGCCCTTGTGGAGGGCGGAATCGGGCTCTCCAAGGAAGAAATTCAACGAAAAAATATCAACCATGCATGCCACAAGGATCGAACAAGGGACCATGAGCAAGCTAAGCACTAAGGTTCACTACCGTGCCAAGAAACCAAGAAAATAATTGTAGCGCATGCGTCCGCCCAGTTTCGAACACGGGCCGTGAAGGAAGGGACTTTGCCCTGCCCTTGGCGCGGGCAGGGCAGCATTTGGATTGGCACACGAACTTGGCGCACCAAGCAACGATTCTGGCGCACCAATTTTTCCCCTGGCAGCACCAACGCGCGCACCGTGGCCGATCCTGGCGCACCAAACCCTTCCTGCCCTGCCCTTGGCGCGGGCAGGGCAGCATCCTTGCGCACCAACAAGCGCTCCACGCACCATTGCCGCACCAAGCTCGCACAAGGCTGCACATTGCTGCACCAAATTCTCGCGCCAAGCATCAATTTTCTGCCCTGCCCTCCACAAGGGCAGGGCAGCCTCCTGGGAGTGACTTTTAATGGGCCGAAAAATTCAATTAAATTTCCAATTGAATTCATTTCTTCACCAAATCAAAAGCCCATCCAAATCCCAATATCCAAGAATAGAAAGTGTATAAATAGGAGTTAGTTTGATGTAATTAGGACCTTTTTGATCTTTTGATTTTTACTTTTACTTTGGCACTTTTACCTTCACTTTTGAAATTTACCTTTCTTTTGAGCTTTGGCACTTGTTCTTGGGGAACTTCACTGAGAATTCTGAGAATTGGGGAGGAGAATTGATCTCTCTTCTTCCTCATTCTTGCCTGAGCACTTCTAATCTTCTGTTTCTGAGTCTTGGGTGTGTGAAATTGAGGAAATTCTGTCTCAATTCCCATTCAAACTCTTTTCAATTTGTTTTCTGCATAATTCAATTTAATTTCTGTTCTTCTATTGCTTCTTCTTTAATTTTCTGTCAATTGCTTAGATAACTTAGATCTGGGAAGGAAATTGGGTTTTAGGCTCTGCTACATAAGCCCTTGAGTCCTGAGATCAAAATTTACTTGGGTTCTTCTGTGAACCTCTGCTGCACCTTATTTTCTTTTCTGTTTGAATGCTTATTGTTTCTGATTCAATTTTTGCTCTCTTAATTGTTGCCATTTACTTTCTCTTGGTTTAGATTCTGCAATCCCAGTCCTCAAACCCCTTTTATATTCAAGCCATTTATCTTTCTTGCCATTTAAGTTACTGCAATTTAAGTTTCTTGCACTTTAAGTTTCAGTCATTTATTTTCTTGTTCTTTAAGTTTCTGCAAATTTACTTTCCTGTTCTTTAATTTACTGCACTTCTCCCTTCCCCCTTTACATTTACTGTCATTTACTTCTTATTAAACACAAATCACTCAACCAAAACTTGATTCGCTTGACTAAATCACCCACTAAACTAAAATTGCTCAATCCTTCAATCCCTGTGGGATCGACCTCACTCATGTGAGTTATTATTACTTGATGCGACCCGGTACACTTGCCGGTGAGTTTTGTGTTGGATCGTTTTCCACACATCAAGTTTTTGGCGCCGTTGCCGGGGATTGAAATAGATTGACAATGATTAAGTGAAGTGGAGGTCTAGATTAAGCACTTTTTCTTTTCTGTTATTCTAATTCTTACTAACACACTAACTGTTTGAATTTTTGCTTAAACTAACTAAAACCTCATTCTAGCAATAGATTGAAGTTTTATTAATTTTCTGGGTCTGTGTGTTTATTGTTGTGTGTTTGTATGTCAGGTATAGGAAGATCTTCCCCTATTATCTCTGAAATTGATCAAAGGACTCTTCGGAGAATAAGAAGAGCTGAAAGAGGGAAGAACATTGTTGGAGAAGAAGAATCTGAGGAGGAATTCCAAGACATGGAAGGAGATACTAATCAACCAGGAGAAGGAGCCAACAATAATCAACAACAGAGAAGAGTCTTGGCTTCATACACATTTGCAAATGCAAGACATTGTGGGAGTAGCATTCTTCCTCCCAATGTCAATGCAAACAATTTTGAACTCAAGCCACAACTCATCACTCTGGTTCAAAACAATTGTTCTTTTGGAGGAGGGCCTTTGGAGGATCCAAATCAACATCTGTCTACCTTCTTGAGAATCTGTGACACGGTGAAAACTAATGGTGTACCTCCTAATAGCTACAAGTTGCTGCTCTTCCCATTCTCTCTCAGAGATAAAGCCACTCAATGGCTAGAGACCTTTCCAAAAGAAAGCATCAACACTTGGGATGACTTGGTGAGCAAGTTTCTTGCCAAATTCTATCCCCCTCAAAGAATCCTAAGGTTGAAGACTGAGGTTCAAACGTTCACTCAATTGGAGGCTGAGAACTTATATGAAGCATGGGAGAGATATAAAGCTCTACTGAGGAAATGTCCACCAGAGATGTTCGCTGAGTGGGACAAGTTACAGAATTTCTATGAGGGACTCACTCTTAAAGCTCAAGAAGCTCTTGATCACTCTGCAGGAGGCTCTTTACAACTCATGAAGACCACAGAGGAAGCTCGAAACCTTATTGATATGGTGGCCAACAATCAATATTTCTTTGCTCATCAAAGACAACGCCAACCATCACAAAGAAGAGGAGTAATGGAGTTGGAAGGAGTTGATTCAATTCTAGCTCAGAACAAGATGATGCAGCAGCAGATTCAACAACAATTTGAGCAAATGGCTAAGAGAATTGATGGCTTGCAAGTGGCAACAGTGAGCACCACAAGCCAACCTCCAACCACTTGGGTGCAAAGTGAAGAAACTCAAGAAGAACAACAACAAGAGCAAGTCCAATACATGCACAACCAAAATCCTGGAACTAATGAAGTTTATGGAGATACTTACAATCCATCTTGGAAGAACCATCCTAACCTCAGATGGGGAGACAACCATAATCAAAGCCAACAACCATGGCAAAGAAACACAGGCCAGAACAATTGGAAAAACACAAACCATAACCCCCAGCCAAACACTAACCAAAATACATACAGAAAACCACAAAACAACTACCCAAATGCTAACCAATACCCACCAAATAACCACCCAACTAACCAAAACACCTATCCTCATCCATCAACACCCCAAAATCAACCCATCTCACAAGACTCACAGAGAATTACCAATCTAGAGCTGCTCATGGAGAAACTGATGAAGAACCAAGAATTGACAACCAAGAATCAAGAAGCCTCCATGAAGAACCTAGAGAGGCAGATTGGACAAATCTCCAAGAAGATTTCTGTTGAAAAACCATCAAGTTCACTACCTAGTGACACCATTCCCAACCCAAAGGAAGAATGCAAGGTCGTGCAACTAAGAAGTGGAAAAGTGTTAGTGGATGGTAACCAAGGAGCAACAAAGAAGCTTATGGAGAATGACACTGAGCCAACAAAGAATGATGAAGCCATCAACAAGGATATGATAAGCAAGAATGCTCCAGCAAAACTCACAGAAGAGAACAACAAACCACAGAATTTGAAGAAAGGAAAGAAGATCTTGGAGGAACCAGTTCCAAAACAACATCAAGTGGAGAAGAGCTCAACACCACCACTGCCTTATCCACAGAGATTTCACAAGGAAACAAAGGATCAGCATTTCCAAAAATTTCTTGAGACTTTTAAGAAGTTGGAGATCAACATACCCTTAGCTGAAGCATTGGAGCAAATGCCTTTATATGCCAAGTTCTTAAAGGAACTCATCAACAAGAAGAGACAGTGGAATGAAAAGGAAACGGTAATGCTCAGTGAGGAATGCAGTGCACTCATTAAAAAGGGACTCCCTCCCAAGCTTGAAGACCCTGGAGGTTTCTTCTTACCATGCACTATTGGAAACCTATTTATTAACAAAGGGATGTGTGATCTAGGAGCAAGCATAAATCTAATCCCATATTCTTTAGTGAAAAAGCTTGGCATAGAGGAGGTGAAACCAACACGGATGTCCTTGGAGTTAGTGGACCAATCAGTGGTATACCCTAAAGGACTAATTGAAAACCTTTTAGTTAAGGTTGACAAGTTCATTTACCCTGCAGATTTTGTGGTCCTGGATTCTTCAGAAAATGGAAGTGACTCCATAATACTTGGTCGACCATTTTTGGCCACTGCTAGAGCCATTGTGGACATAGAGCAAGGAGAGTTAACCCTCAGGATGCATGAGGAGAGCATCATCCTGAAAGTCTTCCCAGAATTACAAAGGGATGAAGAAACAAGCAAAATGAGTGATGATCTCCTTCCAAAGCAATCAACTGAAAAGGAAGTGGAACAGAAAAACAAGCAGATGCAAGAAGAAAAAGGGATTCACAAGGAAGCAGGGGTGATCAGCAAGAAGGAAGGCATCACAACTCAAGTAACTGTCAAGAAAGGAAGATCAACAAGCAAGAAAAAGATGAAGAATAAGAAAAAGGCTCACAAAGGGTGGAAGAACAAGAAAATCCCAACTGAAGGATTTTCTAAAGGTGATAAGGTGCAACTAGTATACCAACAGCAGGGAGCAGAAGATTATTACACTGTCAACCAAATACTTTCTCTTGAGCATATGGAAATTGAGCATCGAGGCACACAAAGAAAGCTGACAGTGAGAGGTGACAAGTTGAGACATCACCAACATCAACCACCTTAAAGGGAAGTCCAATGTCAAGCTAGTGACAATAAAAGAGTGCTTCATGGGAGGCAACCCATGATTTAAGATTTCTGTCTTCTCTTTCATTTAATAAGCTATGATTCCTCTGAATATGATTTTGAACTTTCATGCCTAATGAATGCATACTTGTTTTAAAGCACATGTCAAACTTCTAAGTTTGGTGTCCCTTAAGGCACACTTAATTTTTGCTTTTCAAAAAGAGAGGGAGTTATTCTTAGAACATATGCATAATTCTTCTTGAGGAAGCATATGACCAAACACTAAGTTTGGTGTCTGCATGTATAACAATGTTCAGAGGATCATTTCCCAATCATGGATTCAAAACCATACACAAAGGGATCATGCATCAGTCTTTTAAAATGCATCAATTGTGAAGAATGGTTTGCATTGCTAAGCCATCCCCTAAATAAAAGATAAGTTTGGTGTTCACCAACCTTTAACATCTTTAATTAAGGGACACAATTGACCATGAAAATATTTTTCATAATAATAAACAAAACAAAACAATTTTTTTCATTTAATACAAATTAATTGCCAACGGCCATATTAATGATCTAAGGCTAGCTATCTTGATTCTTGCAGGAGAAAAAGATTAAGGCAAATGCAAGGAGGGGCCACGGTTAGGAGAAGCTATGTGAGGGAGGTCACATGTGCCTAGGAGAACGCGCTCATGGGGAACAAAATCTGCATGCATGCAACATTGAACACCTAAATGCATGCAACCAATGGAAGAAGGATCCTCGTCAAGCCCCAACAATGCATGTAAACCGTCCATTCCATGAGTCCTCTAGATGAACAATTCAATCTCAGCCCTTCATGAGCACAAACGGATTCTTCATACATTCATTCATTGAGGTTTCGTTGGGAAGCTTGAAGACTTGGCCTATAAGTAGCCGTTGGCACCAACACGGCATACACATTCTCATTCAAGCCACTTTCATATGAAAACCATACTCTCTTCCACTTTCAAAGCCAACATAATTCCCTTACCTCACAACAGAACCGAACCAAAACTCTTCCCAAACACAACACACATTTCTTCTACTCTCACTTTTTCTTTCTTCTTACCTCAAAACTGATGGCTTCTTCAAGTTCAAAAAGAAGGCCAGGAAAGGAACCTATGGTAACCGAACCTCCATCCTTTGATGCAACCAAGTTTAGATCCCAATTCCATGGAAGGGAGATATCATAGGTTCATGGAGGCAAAGAATGTCATTTATGAAAAAGGCCTTGAGTTGAGAGAAAAAGAATATCCCATTATGAGGCAAATCACTAAAGAAAGAAGGTGGGAACTCTTGTGTGCTCCTCTAACTGACATCAGTGCAGTTATGATTAGGGAGTTCTATGCTAATGCTGTGAAGGAAAATAAAGATAGTACTCCTTACACAAGTTATGTCAGAGGAGTTGAAGTGAGCTTCAGTCCAGCAGCCATCACAAGAGCCCTCAAGTTGAGAATCATAACCTATGCAGAGCCTAGTTATGAGGCTAGATTGCAAAGGGAAAATAATCCTGATGAAATTTTGCAAGGGTTATGTATGGAGAACACTGATTGGGAGAGAGATTCAAAGGGAGTTCCAAGTCACATAAGGAGAATAAATCTCACTCCTGTGGCTAAGGGATGGTATGAAATAGTGAGAAGATCTATCCTTCCTACTGGAAATGCTTCTTGGGTCACAATCAAACGAGCACTCTTGACATACTGCATCTTGCATGGAGGTGAGATCAACCTCGCACAACTCATAGCTGACAGTATTCAAGAAATGGCTGATAGCACTAGCAAATCAAAGAGTCTTGGACATCTAAGTACCATCCTCAGGCTATGTGACAAAGCGGGAGTAATTTTTGAAGATGAGGGTACAGAAAAAGTGAAAAAGGGAAAATGGATTACCAAGAAGAGCATGGAGGGAACAAATGAAGAAGAAGACCAAGAAGGGGTAGTAGCTCCTAGACAAAGGAGATCACAAAGAGAAGAAGGGAGAATCAAGCAGCAGCCATGACCATTAGAAGGTGGCAAAGTTCTTTCATACTTCCTCTTTCATGTCTCTAATAAGGAGATGCATGTCTGAAACATGATATGCCTCCATCATTTATTTCTTTTACTTTATGCACTTTCTGTTCTTTGCTCTTCATTTTAGTTAGTTAATAAATAGCTTGTTAAAAATGCTAAGTCTGCATATTGCTTGTTATCCATCACCTAGCTTGAAAATTGTTTTGTTTCCCATATGCTTAAATAAAAGAGTTTGGTTTGAATTGAAAAGTAAAATATCCAATGTTGCATAAGTATGAATGGAAGTTGGTGGTGGTATATGTGTTTGATTAAATGCATGACTCATGAAATAATTGTTGCATAATATCATTCTCATTCAAATGTGAGTTAGCTTGCTGTTACAAAGACTCTTATCAATAATGAAAAGACCCTTGGTAACAAAAACAGAAAGAAAGGAAGAAAGAAAAAGCCAAAGTGGCAAAGAAAACAAAGAATAAAGGTTGGACACCAATAGCTTGAACCTTAGGACATATGCCTGTGGTGTTCTTGTACTAAGATCTGCTTGGATGAGTAAATTCTAAGGGGTATTTTGAAACCCGGTCACCTAGATCAACTGATTAGGGATGGCCAATTGAAAATCCACAATAAAGAGCAACTTAGATACAAAACATTTAGTGATCCAAAGAGATGCTGGGCATCAATGATCCTAGGAAGAATTAATGAGCCATGTGTCTGTGGTGGAAAGATGTTGAGCAAAAGAAAAGAAAATAAAGCCAAAGGCTATGCTGCAGCATTTGACACCCAACCTCTAAAAGAACAATAAGCTTGTTAAGCATTGTAAGCCAAGAAAAGTTAGCAAGGGAGTGAGTAAAAAGTGAGTCTTATAACAGCAAGTTTAGCAAACCTTTGATGCAAAACGTATATTATGTAACAAGAATAATAACTTGAGTTGTCATTGTCTGCATAAATGCCCCATGGATCAAGTTCTGCTATCTGCATAATAAGGATAATATCCTTTTCTTATTCATCTCATGTACTCTTAGTTTTGATGCTTGCTTGGGGACAAGCAAGATTTAAGTTTGGTGTTGTGATGACAAGTCATCATATACCCATTTTTCAAGCTAATTTCACTTGTTTTGTTAGCATTTATGCACTTTCTTGTATCCTAAGTAAGTGATTTGGAGTGAAAATGCATAACTTCCTTAAATCAAGCAACCACCATGAAATTAATGATAATCCATGAGGTTTAAGCTAATTTTAATTGAATTTTAATTGATTTATAAGCCTCTTGAATTTAGTGATACTTGGAGTGTTGTTTTGGTTTATTGTAGGTGAAGAAAAGAAAAGAAAAGGAAAAGCGTAGCCTAAAAAGTGTAGCCCAAGGAAGAAGAAGCGTGGTTTAAGGGAGGAGAAGCGTGCCGCATTGCAAGGGGGAGGCAACATTGCCCTCCACAAGGGCACACTGCCCTCTAGGAGAGCAACATAAGGTGACCAAGCAAGATGAGGCAACTCTGCCCTGCCCACTACAAGGGCAGAGCACAAAATGTGCCTTGAAACCAAGAGGGAGAGAACCTTGCCTTGCCCTTGTGGAGGGCAGAATCGGGCTCTCCAAGGAAGAAATTCAACGAAAAAATATCAACCATGCATGCCACAAGGATCGAACAAGGGACCATGAGCAAGCTAAGCACTAAGGTTCACTACCGTGCCAAGAAACCAAGAAAATAATTGTAGCGCATGCGTCCGCCCAGTTTCGAACACGGGCCGTGAAGGAAGGGACTTTGCCCTGCCCTTGGCGCGGGCAGGGCAGCATTTGGATTGGCACACGAACTTGGCGCACCAAGCAACGATTCTGGCGCACCAATTTTTCCCCTGGCAGCACCAACGCGCGCACCGTGGCCGATCCTGGCGCACCAAACCCTTCCTGCCCTGCCCTTGGCGCGGGCAGGGCAGCATCCTTGCGCACCAACAAGCGCTCCACGCACCATTGCCGCACCAAGCTCGCACAAGGCTGCACATTGCCGCACCAAATTCTCGCGCCAAGCATCAATTTTCTGCCCTGCCCTCCACAAGGGCAGGGCAGCCTCCTGGGAGTGACTTTTAATGGGCCGAAAAATTCAATTAAATTTCCAATTGAATTCATTTCTTCACCAAATCAAAAGCCCATCCAAATCCCAATATCCAAGAATAGAAAGTGTATAAATAGGAGTTAGTTTGATGTAATTAGGACCTTTTGATCTTTTGATTTTTACTTTTACTTTGGCACTTTTACCTTCACTTTTGAAATTTACCTTTCTTTTGAGCTTTGGCACTTGTTCTTGGGGAACTTCACTGAGAATTCTGAGAATTGGGGAGGAGAATTGATCTCTCTTCTTCCTCATTCTTGCCTGAGCACGTCTAATCTTCTGTTTCTGAGTCTTGGGTGTGTGAAATTGAGGAAATTCTGTCTCAATTCCCATTCAAACTCTTTTCAATTTGTTTTCTGCATAATTCAATTTAATTTCTGTTCTTCTATTGCTTCTTCTTTAATTTTCTGTCAATTGCTTAGATAACTCAGATCTGGGAAGGAAATTGGGTTTTAGGCTCTGCTACCTAAGCCCTTGAGTCCTGAGATCAAAATTTACTTGGGTTCTTCTGTGAACCTCTGCTGCACCTTATTTTCTTTTCTGTTTGAATGCTTATTGTTTCTGATTCAATTTTTGCTCTCTTAATTGTTGCCATTTACTTTCTCTTGGTTTAGATTCTGCAATCCCAGTCCTCAAACCCCTTTTATATTCAAGCCATTTATCTTTCTTGCCATTTAAGTTACTTCAATTTAAGTTTCTTGCACTTTAAGTTTCAGTCATTTATTTTCTTGTTCTTTAAGTTTCTGCAAATTTACTTTCCTGTTCTTTAATTTACTGCACTTCTCCCTTCCCCCTTTACATTTACTGTCATTTACTTCTTATTAAACACAAATCACTCAACCAAAACTTGATTCGCTTGACTAAATCACCCACTAAACTAAAATTGCTCAATCCTTCAATCCCTGTGGGATCGACCTCACTCATGTGAGTTATTATTACTTGATGCGACCCGGTACACTTGCCGGTGAGTTTTGTGTTGGATCGTTTTCCACACATCATAAACGTTATTGGAGTTTACGTTTCTCATTAACGTGGAGTCCTCTTTTTCTTCTACGTTAAGTACCACATTAACTTAGTTAACGTGGCTCTTAACGTAGGCTATGAATGGCTTCGCAGGCATTATTGGTGATCACTTTTCTCATTAACGTTGCAAGCTATTTGCCATCCCACGTTAGTAGTCACGTTAACTAAGTTAACGTGAATGCTAACGTGATTCTTCTATGCTTCATTTGTCCTGAAATCAAGCAATTAAAGTGCATCAAAGCTCTAGCCAAAGTCATGAGATTATGCATCATTAAATTATCATGCAATTCTGGCAAAAATCTCATGAAATCATGCAAAATTCACAATAGTTGCTTAAATGAAGGTGTAAGTGTGTTTTCACCCAAAACTTGCCTTGTTTACTAGGAAAATGCATGAAACTACCCTAAAACAGTAAAGAAAAGGTCAGTGAAACTAGCCTAGATGCCTTGGCATCACGTCATGGCAGACCCACCTCGAAGAATCACCTTGAAGGAGGCTGGAGCTCCTGATCTTAACTTGCAAACCGCTTAAAATTCTGTATCCGGCCATGGATCCAAATTTTGAGCTCAAGTATGGCACGATAGACTTGTTCCTTAAATACAATGGACTACCTGGGGAAGATCCTCTGAAGCATCTTAAGGATTTCTAAGTTGCATGCGCAACTGCGAGAAGATATGGGGCGGATGAAGCCGCGGTGTTGGTTTTCGTTTTCCCGTTCTCTTTAGAGGGAAAAGCGAAGGAATGGTTTTATACTTAACCGGTTGAAATTAGATCCAATTGGGACTTGTTGCATAAAGAATTTTTGGAAAAGTTCTGCTCTCCTCAGAAAACAGACAAGCTACGAAGAGAGATCTCTTGCATTGTGCGACGAGATGGCGAGACTTTGTATGAATACTGGGAGAGATTCAAGAAGTTACTGGAGGCTTGCCCTCACCACCGGATTGATGAGTTGGTTCTTATCAGTTATTTCTGTCAAGGAATGCACCACCAAGACAAGTGGTGCACGAAATTGTGATACACAACAGCACCAACAACTTGTACGCACAATTGTAATCTCAATTCTTTTTCACAACTTCGCACAACTAACTAGCAAGTGCACTGGGTCGTCCAAGTAATAAACCATACATGAGCAAGGGTCGATCCCACAGAGATTGTTGGCTTGAAGCAAGCTATGGTCACCTTGTAAATCTCAGTCAAGCGGATTCAAATGGTTATGGAGTTTTAATAATTAAAAGATAAATAAACAAAAAATAAAGATAGAGATACTTATGTAAATCATTGGTGGGAATTTCAAATAAGTGTATGGAGATGCTTTATCCCTCTTGAATCTCTGCTTTCCTACTGCCTTCACCCAATCCTTTATACTCCTTTCTATGGCAAGCTGTATGTTGGGTTTCACTGGCGTCAATGGCTACCTCCCGTTCTCTCAGTGAAAAAGGTCCTCTACGGTTTCCCGCATGGCTAATCAGCTGTTGGTTCTCGATCATGTAGGAGTAGGATTTACTATCCTTTTGCGTCTGTCACCATGCCCTACAGTCGCGAGTTTGAAGCTCGTCACAGTTATCCCATCCCAAATCTTACTTGAAATACCACATACAAGGTTTGGACTTTTCGGATCTCGAGAATGCTGCCAATGGATTCTAGCTTATACCACAAAGACTCTGATCTCAAGGAATTGAAAGCTCTATTGTCAGGAGAGGCAATCAAATGCATGGACCAGGAATCCAAGAGATACACGCCCAATCTAAGGTAGAACGGAAGTGGTTGTTAGGCACGCGTTCATAGGTGAGAATGATGATGAGTGTCACGGATCATCACATTCATCATGTTGAAGTGCGAGTGAGTATCTTAGAATACAAATAAGCTGAATTGAATAGAAAATAGTAGTAATTGCATTAATACTTGAGGAACAGCAGAGCTCCACACCTTAAACTATGGTGTGTAGAAACTCCACCGTTGAAAATACATAAGTGGTCTGGAGGTCCAGGCATGGCCGAATGTCCTATTTATAATGAAACTAGCTACTAGGGTTTACAAAAATAGGTAAATGATGCAGAAATCCACTTCCGAGCCTTCTTGGTGTGTGCTTGGGCTGAGCATTGAGCTTCACACGTGTAGAGGCTTCTCTTGGAGTTAAGCATCAGCTTTGGTGCCAGTTTGGGCATTTAACTCCAACTTTTATGCCACTTCTGGCGTTTTGACGCCAGAAAATGGCAGAGAGATGGCGTTTTGACGCCATTTTACGTCATCAAAACTCGTGTAAAGTATGAACTATTATATATTTCTGGAAAGCCCTAGATGTCGACTTTCCAACGCAATTGAGAGCGCGCCATTTGGAGTTCGGTAGCTCCATAAAATTCACTTCGAGTGCAGGGAGGTCAGAATCCAACAGCATCTACAGTCCTTCGTCAGCCTCTGAATCAGATTTTTGCTCAGGTCCCTCAATTTTAGCCAGAAAATACCTGAAATCATAGAAAAACACAAAAACTCATAGTAAAGTCCAGAAATGTGAATTTTGCTTAAAAACTAATAAAAATATACTAAAAACTAACTAAATCATACTAAAAACTATATAAAAACAATGCCAAAAAGCGTATAAATTATCCGCTAATCACAACACCAAACTTAAAATGTTGCTTGTCCCCAAGCAACTGAAAACAAAATAGGATAAAAAGAAGATAATATACAATAAATCCCACAGTATCAATGAAACTTAGTCCTAATTAGATGAGCGGGGCTTGTAGCTTTTTACTTCTGAACGGTTTTGGCATCTCACTTTTTCCCTTGAAATTCAGAATTATTGGCATCTATTGGAATTTAGAATTTCCGATAGTGTTATTGATTCTCCTAGTTCAGTACGTTGATTCTTGAACACAGCTACTTTTTGAGTCTTGGTCGTGGCCCTAAGCACTTTATTTTCTAGTATTACCACCGGATACATAAATGCCACAGACACATAACTGGGTAAACCTTTTCAGATTGCGACTCAGCTTTGCTAAAGTCCCCAGTTAGAGGTGTCCAGAGTTCTTAAGCACACTCTTTTTGCTTTGGATCACGATTTTAACCACTCAGTCTCAAGCTTTTCACTTCGACCTTCATGACACAAGCACATGGTTAGGGACAACTTGATTTAGCCGCTTAGGACTGGAGTTTATTTCCTTGGGCCCTCCTATCCATTAATGCTCAAAGCCTTGGATCCTTTTTACCCTTGCCTTTTGGTTTTAAGGGCTATTGGCTTTTTTTGCTTGCTTTTTCTTTTTCTTTCTTTCTCTTTTTTTCACCATATAATTTTTTTTCACTGCTTTTTCTTGCTTCAAGAATCAATTTCATGATTTTTTAGATTATCAATAACATTTCTCTTTGTTCATCATTCTTTCAAGAGCCAACAATTTTAACATTCATAAACTTCACTATCAAAAATATGCACTGTTCAAGCATTCATTCAGAGGACAAAAAGTATTGCCACCACATCAAGATAATTAAACTAATTTCAAGATAAAATTTGAAATTCAAGTACTTCATGTTCTTTTGTAATTAAGCACATTTTTCATTTAAGAGAGGTGAAGGATTCCTGGAGTTATTCATAGCTTTAAGGCATAGACACTAGACACTAATGATCATGTAATGAAGACACAAACATAGATAGAACCTAAAGCATAAATTCGAAAATAGAAAAATAAATAGACAATGAGATTAAGGAATCAGTCCACCTTAGTGAGGGTGGCGTCTTCCTCCTCTTGAAGAACCAATGGTCCTCTTGAGCTCCTCTATGTCTCTTCCTTGCCTTTGTTGCTCCTCCCTTATAGCTCTTTGATCTTCTCTAATCTCATGAGAATGATAGAGTATTCTTAGTGTTCCACCCTTAATTGGTCCATGTTGTAACTCAAGCTTTCCAAAGAAGTGTTGAGTTGCTCCCAATAATGGGCTCTCTAGTTTGCTCCATCTTCTTCTCAGTGATGGGCTTGTCCTCTTCAATGAGGATGTCTCCCTCTATGACAATCCCAGCTGAATAGCAAAGGTGACATATGAGATAAGGAAAGGCTAATCTTGCCAAAGGTGAGGACTTGTCGGCCAGCTTGTAGAGTTCTAGAGGTATGATTTCATGAACTTCTACTTCCTCTCCAATCATGATACTATGGATCATAATGGCCCGATCCACAATTACCTCAGATCGGTTGCTAGTGGGAATGATAGAGTGTTGGATGAACTCCAACCATCCTCTAGCCATAGGCTTAAGGTCCGGTCTTCTCAATTGAACCGGATGGCCTCTTGAGTCTCTTTTCCATTGAGCTCCTTCCACACATATGTCCATGAGGACTTGGTCTAACCTTTGATCAAAGTTGACCCTTCTAGTGTAGGGGCGTGCGTTTTCTTCCATTATTGGCAAGTTGAACGCTAGCCTCACGTTTTCTGGACTGAAATCTAAGTATTTCCCCCAAACCATTGTAAGCTAATTCTTTGGGATTGGGTTCATACTTTGATCATGGTTCCTAGTGATCCATGAGTTTGCAAAGAACTCTTGAAGCATTAAGATTCCGACTTGTTGAATTTGGTTGGCCAGAAGTTCCCAACCTCTTCTTTGGATCTCTTGTCGGATCTCTGAATATTTGCCCTTTTTGAGCCTAAAAGGGACCTTAGGGATCACCTTCTTCTTGGCCACAACTTCATAGAAGTGGTCTTGCTGGACCTTTGAAATGAATCTCTCCATCTTCCATGACTCAGAGGTGGAGGCAGTTGCCTTCCTTTTTCTCTTTCTAGAGGTTTCTCTGGCCTTAGGTGCCATAAATGGTTATGGAAAAATAAAAAGCAATACTTTTACCACACCAAACATAAAATATTTGCTCGTCCCCAAGAAAAAGAAGAAAGAAAGATGTAGAAAAAGAAGAAAATGGAGGAGACGAAGGGTGTATAGGGTTCGGCCAAGGGTAGAAGAAGGTGGTGTATAATGTGTGAAAATGAAGGAGTGAAGGGGTTATTTATAGGGAGAGTGGTTGAATGGTTTGGCTGGGTTTGGGAGGGAAATGGGTTTGAATTTTGAAGGTGGGTGGGGGTTTTTGGGGAAGAGTTAAGGAAGTGATTGGTTAAGGGTATTTGGGGAAGAGATATAGAGGTGATTGGTGAAGGGTATTTGGGGAAGAGTGTTGTAGCAAGGTGTGAAGAGGAGAGAGAGTGAGTTGAGGTTGGTGGGGATCCTGTGGGGTCCACAGATCCTGAAGGGTCAAGGAATTCTCTTCCCTGCTCCAATTGGGCGTTCAAAACGCCTTAGAGTGCAATTTTGGCATTTAAACGCCAGTTTACTGCCCTGTTTTGGTGTTTAAATGCCAGCTTTCCTTCCTTTTCTGGCATCTAAATGCCAGTTTGTTGCCCTGTTTTGGCATTTAAACGCCAGTCTGGTGCCCTATTTTGGCGTCTAAACGCCTAAAAAGGTGCCAGATTGGGCGTGTAAACGCCCATTTTACTACCCTTACTGGCGTTTAAACGCCAGTAAGTCCTTCCTCCAGGGTGTGCTATTTTCAATGCTGTTTTTGATTTTTTCTTTATTTTTGTAATTGTGACTTTACATGATCATCAATCTAAAAGAAAACAAAATAATATAGATAAAATAAAATTAGGTTGCCTCCCAATAAGCGCTTCTTTAATGTCAATAGCTTGACAGTGAGCTCTCATGGAGTCTCACAGATGATCAGAGTATGGTTGAGATCTCTCAACACCAAACTTAGAGTTTGGCTGTGGCCTCCCAACACTAAACTTAGAGTTTGTATGTGGGGGCTCTGTTTGACTCTGTATTGGGAGAAGCTCTTTATGCTTACTCTCCATGGTTACAGATGGAGAACCTTGAGTCTTTACTACAAGCATTATTCATTCACATGAAGGATCAACTCTCCTCTGTCAACATTAATAACACCTCTTGCTGTGGCTAGGAAGGGTCTTCCAAAGATGATGGATTCATCCTCATCCCCTCCTAGTGTCTAGGATTATGAAATCAGCAGGGAAGTAAAGGCCTTCAACCTTCACTAGCACGTCCTCTACTAGTCCATAAGCCTTTTTCATAGATTTATCTGCCATCTCCAATGAGAATTGGGCAGCCTGTACCTCAGAGATTCCCAGTTTCTCCATTACAGAGAGTGGAATCATGCTTATCCCTGACCCTAGGTCACACAGAGCGTTTTCAAAGGTCATGGTGCCTATGGTGCAGGGTATTAAGAATTTACCAGGATCCTGTTTCTTTTGAGGTAAATTTTGCTGAACCAATGTATTTAGTTCATTGGTGAGCAAGGGAGGCTCTTCTTCCCAAGTCTCATTACCAAATAGCTTGGCATTCAGCTTCATGATTGCTCCTAAATATTGGGCAACTTGCCCTTCAACAATGTTTTCATCCTCTTCAGAGAATGAATAGTCATCAGAGCTCATGAATGGTAAAAGGAGGTCCAAGGGAATCTTTATGGTCTCTGTATGAGCCTCAGATTCTTTTAGTTCCTCATTAGGGTATTCCGTACTGACCATTGGACGTCCCCTGAGGTCTTCCTCATTGGGATTCACGTCCTCCTCCTCCTCTAAGGTTTCGGCCACGTTGATTATATCAATGGCCTTACGCTCTCCTTTGGGATTCTCTTCCGTATTGCTTGGGAGAGTGCTAGGAGGAGTTTCAGTAACCTTTTTACTCAGCTGGCCCACTTGTGCCTCGAAATTTCTAATGGAGTATCTTGTTTCAGTCATAAAACTAAGAGTGGTCTTAGATAGATCAGAGACTATGTTTGCTAAGCTAGAAGGATTCTGCTCAAAAGGCTCTATCTATTGCTGACATGATGATGGGAAAGGTTTGATTTTGCTAAACATGTTTCTTCCACCATTGTTATTATTGAAACCTTGTTTCTGTTGATCCTTCCATGAAAAATTTGGATGATTTTTCCATGAAGGATTATAGGTGTTGCCAAAGGCTTCACCCATGTAATTCACCTCTACCATTGTAGGGTTCTCAGGATCATAAGCTTCTTCTTCAGAAGACGCTTCTATAGTACTGTTGGATGCATTTTGCAATCCATTCAGACTCTGAGAAATCATATTGACTTGTTGGGTTAATATTTTATTCTGAGCCAGTATGGCATTCAGAGCATCAATTTGAAGAACTCCTCTCTTTTGAGGCCCCATTACTCACAGAATTCCTCTCAGAGGTATACATGAATTGGTTATTTGCAACGATTTCAATAAGTTCCTGAGCTTCTACAGGCATTTTCTTTAGGTGGATGGATCCACCTGCAGAGTGGTCCAGTGACATCTTGGAAAATTCAGACAGACCATCATAGAATATATCTAATGTGGTCCATTCTGAAAGCATGTGATAAGGACACTTTTTGGTCAGCTGCTTGTATCTTTCCCAAGCTTCATAGAGGGATTCACCTTCTCTTTGTCTAAAGGTTTGAACATCCACTCTAAGTTTGCTCAGCTTTTGAGGAGGAAAGAACTTGGCTAAGAAAGCCGTGACCAGCTTATCCCAAGAGTCCAGGCTATCTCTGGGTTGTGAGTCCAACCATGTTCTAGCTTTGTCTCTTACATCAAAAGGGAAAATCATAAGCTTGTAGACTTCAGGATCAACTCCTTTGGTCTTAACAGTATCACAAATCTGCAAGAACTCAGTTAAAAACTAATAAGGGTCTTCTAATGAAAGTCCATGAAACTTGCAGTTCTGTTGCAGTAGAGAAACTAATTGATGCTTTAGCTCAAAATTGTTTGCTCATATGGCAGGGATTGAGATTCTTCTTCCATAGAAGTTGGAAGTTGGTGTAGTAAAATCACCAAGCATCTTCCTTGCATTGTTGTTTGGTTCGGCCATAATTGTTTCTTTTGCTGCTTCCTTTTCGAAAATTTCAGTGAGGTCCTCTTCTGAGTTTTGTGCTTTAGCTGCTCTTAGCTTCCTCTTCAAAGTCCTTTCAGGTTCAGGATTAACTTCAACAAGTATGCCTTTATCTTTGTTCCTGCTCATATGAAAGAGAAGAAAACAAAGAAAATATGGAATCCTCTATGTCACAGTATAGAGATCCCTTGAGGTGTCAGAGGAAAATAAGAATAGAAGAAGGAGGTAGGTAAAATTTTGAACACACGAAGAGAGATGGAGTTCAAATTGACAACAGAGGAGGAATGTTAGTGTTTAAATAGAAAAAGATGAGAGAGGGGGGAAATTTTCGAAAAAAATTAATAACTAAAAATAATGAAAATTTAAATTGATTTTGAAAAATTGGTTGTGGTTTTCAAAAATTGAAGTAAAAAAATTAGGTGATTTTGAAAAGGATAAGAAATAAATTTGAAAAGATAAGAAGTTAGAAAAAAAAGATTTTTGAAATTAGAACTTTAAAAAGATATGATTTGAAAAAGATATGATTTTGAAGATATGATTAGAAAGAAAAAAATTAAAAAGATTTGATTTTTGAAAAAGATATGATTGAAAAGATATGATTTTGAAAAAGATATGATTGAAAATATTTGATTTGAAAAAGATTTGATATTGAAAAAAAAAAGATGAAGATTTGAAAAAGATTTGATTTGAGAACAAAATTTCTCTCCTTGTGTCATCCTGGCATTAAACGCCCAGGAGCTGCATGTTTTGGGCGTTTAACGCCCAATTACTGCATGTTTTGGGTGTTTAAACGCCCAGCCAAATACCCTGGCTGGCGTTTAAACGCCAGTTTTCCTTCTTCACTGGGCGTTTTGAACGCCCAGCTTTTTCTCTGTAATTCCTCTGCTTTATGTTCTTGGATCTTCATTTTGCTAAATCCTTTATTCAAGAAGATTTGTTTTCAATTTTGAAAAATAACAAAATGAGTCAAAACATATAATTCTTGGATCAAAATACAAGATATATGCAAGAACATTATGAACATCAAGATGAACACCAAGAACAAGCTTGAAGATCAAGATGAACATCAAAAACTCAGTTTTCTTAACGAAAGAAAACATGGAGGACACTAAACTTAGAACTTTCTCATTTTTGGGCCATATGAATGCAAGAATGCATATGTAGAACATCATGCAGTGCAAATCAAGAAATCATGAAGATCAAACAATGCAATTCATCAAGAACAACTTGAAGATCATCAATAACACAATGCATGTCTTTCGAAAATTGCAAGACAATTAAAATCATGCAATTGACACCAAACTTAAAATTTGGCCCTAGGTTCAAACAAGAACCATGAAATATTTTTGAGTTTTTATGATTTTATGAATTTTTTTAGGGTTTTTTTTCGAAAATATCTTTTTGGAAAAAAAAAGAAAACAAATAAAAAACTTTTGAAAGATTTTTGACAACTTTTTTTGAAAAGAAAATAAAAATTACCTAATCTGAGCAACAAGATGAACCGTTAGTTGTCCAAACTCGAACAATCCCCAGCAACGGCGCCAAAAACTTGGTGCACGAAATTGTGATACACAATGGCGCCAACAACTTGTACGCACAATTGTAATCTCAACGCTTTTTCACAACTTCACACAACTAACCAGCAAGTGTACAAGGTCGTCCAAGTATTAAACCTTACGTGAGTAAGGGTCGATCCCACAGAGATTATCAGCTTAAAGCAAGCTATGGTCACCTTGTAAATCTCAATCAGGCGGATTCAAATGGTTATGGAGTTTTAATAATTAAAAGATAAATAAACCGAAAATAAAGATAGAGATACTTAGTAAATCATTGGTGGGAATTTCAGATTAGTGTATGGAGATGCTTTATCCCTCTTGAATCTCTGTTTTCCAACTGCCTTCACCCAATCCTTCATACTCCTTTCTATGGCAAGCCGTATGTTGGGTTTTACCGGCGTCAATGGCTACCTCCCGTCCTCTCAGTGAAAAAGGTCCTCTACAGTTTCCTGCATGGCTAATCAGCTATTGGTTCTCGATCATGGAGGAGTAGGCTTTACTATCCTTTTGCGTCTATCACCACGCCCTACAGTCGCGAGTTTGAAGCTCCTCACAGTCATCCCATCCCAGATCCTATTCGGAATACCACAGACAAGGTTTAGACTTTTCGGATCTCAAGAATGCTGCCAATGGATTCTAGCTTATACCACGAAGACTTTGATCTCAAGGAATTGAAAGCTCTGTTGTCAGGAGAGGCAATCAAACGCATGGACCAGGAATCAAAGAGATACACGCCCAATCTAAAGTAGAACGGAAGTGGTTGTCAGGCACGCGTTCATAGGTGAGAATGATGATGAGTGTCATAGATCATCACATTCATTAGGTTGAAGTGCGAGTGAGTATCTTAGAATAAGAATAAGCTGAATTGAATAGAAAATAGTAGTAATTGCATTAATACTCGAGGAACAGCAGAGCTCCACACCTTAATCTCTGGTGTGTAGAAACTCCACCGTTGAAAATACATAAGTGGTCTGGATGTCCAGGCATGGCCGACTGGCCAGCCTCCCCAAGTATGAAAATATGATATCTAGAATGTCTCTATGATCCGAAGATGAAAATACAATAGTAAAAGGTCCTATTTATAATGAAACTAGCTACTAGGATTTACAAAAATAGGTAAATGATGCATTGAGCTTCACACATGTAGAGGCTTCTCTTGGAGTTAAACATCAGCTTTGGTGCCAGTTTGGGCGTTTAACTCCAACTTTTATGCCAGTTCTGGCGTTTTGACGCCAGAAAATGGCAGAGAGATGGCATTTTGACGCCATTTTACGTCATCAAAACACGCGCAAAGTATAAACTATTATATATTGCTGGAAAGCCCTGGATGTCTACTTTCCAACGCAATTGAGAGCTTGCCATTTGGATTTCTGTAACTCTAGAAAATCTACTTTGAGTGCAGGGAGGTCAGAATCCAACAGCATCTGCAGTCCTTTGTCAGCCTCTGAATAAGATTTTTGCTCAGGTCCCTCAATTTCAGCCAGAAAATACCTGAAATCACAGAAAAACACACAAACTCATAGTAAAGTCCAGAAATGTGAATTTTGCTTAAAAACTAATAAAAATATACTAAAAACTAACTAAATCATACTAAAAACTATATAAAAACAATGCCAAAAAGCGTATAAATTATCCGCTCATCAACAAGCATCTCCTAGATGCTGCGAGTGGAGGATCATTGACCCAAAACAAGACCGCTGCAGAAGCATGGGAAGTTATATCGGACTTAGTGGACTCAACTCAACACTCAAGGGCAAGGAGTCCGTAACCAAAAGCTTTGAGTGAGGTTTCTCCCTCCGGAGATGCTATTTTGACTAAGACCCTCGGTGAGATGACGATTTTGTTGAGACAAATCACCCAAAGGCAACAAATCTCTCAAGCTTTGATAAATATCCCACCTCAACCTCCTAGGATCGAAGGACCATCAAGGATATGTGGTGTTTGTGCTTGTAATACTAATTACACAGATGAGTGTCCTCAACTCCAAGAGGACACTATATTGGCGGTTGTTAACCCTTACCCACAAAGACCTAATTACAACCAAGGATCCTACCAACATGGAGGCAATCAAAACCAAGGGTGGAGAGACAATTCAAACCAAAGGTGGAATCAAGCTCCTCAAGCTCAACCCAACCAAAACGCTCAAGTCTACTACCATCAACATCCCCAAGGTCAACCACAATACCAACAACCCTGCCAACACCCCCCCATAACCTCAATCTCAAGTGAAGTATCAACATCCAAATAATAGGTCTAACCCTACTCAAGTCAACCATGCTCTTCCCTCCAATCAACCTCACATGAATGACACAATTCACACCTTCATGCTAGAGCAAAGAGAGTTTCATAAGAAACAAGATGCGTATATGGCTTCGATAGCCGAAGCCCTTTCCCGTTTAACTCTCCCTCCTCAAATCGCACAAAGCACCCAACAAGCTTCAACCTCAAGTAGTTTACCCTCTCAACCTCATCCCAACCCTAAGAGAAGCATAAATGCCATTACTCTTAGAAGTAGTACTAAACTAGATAAGAAAGTTGCTATACCTACAAAGTTGAGTAAGGAGACAAATAATGAGGAGGTAGGAGATGAAGTAGAGGTGATAAGGGGTGAAGATGAAAATGTCGACAAAAGCAAGGAAGAACCACCGAAGGTCAAGGAGCCAAAGAGAAAGACCTTGCTTGAAGAGCCTTTGCCCATTCCATTTCCAACTTTGACCAAGAAAGCCAAGAAGCAAGAAGATCTTGACCTCAATATGGTAGAAGTTTTTAAGAAGGTTGAAGTTACCATCCCTCTCTTTCAAGCCATTTAACAAGTGCTGAAATATGCCAAGTTCCTCAAGGATGTTTGCATTCACAAAGACAAGCTTGGCAACCTCAACAAAAAGCCGGTAGATGATTCTATCTCTTCTTTACTTCCTGAAAAATGCAATGATCCCGTCCCATGTTTGGTTACTTGTTTGATTGGTGGGATAAAGTTCATGGATTGTATGTGTGATTTGGGGGCGTGCGTGAGTATTATGCCACTCCCCATTTATGAAAGGTTGAACTTATCACCCCTAAAGAGGTTCGAGGCGAGGTTTGTGTTAGCCGATAAAAATATTGACTCAAACAAGCCATCATCCATACTCCTTGGAAGGCCATTCTTGAACACGGCCCGTTTCAAGCTAGACGCACACTCGGGAGTCTATTCTTTTGAGTCGGATGGCAAGTTAGTCAAGTTCACTTTGGAGGAGTCCAACAAGCCCATTCTTGAAGCTTACTCTAATTTTGGGTGCGACATAGTTGAAGACAAAGTGGTTGAGGATGGCAAGGAGCAAGAAGAAGAGGATGTTGCCATGAAGACAAATTCAAAGGATCATGCTCAGTCCAAGAATGCCAAGGAGTTGGACATTTTCCTCCTTGGGGAAGTTTCTAAGTGACCAATAAAACCATGCAACTCCAACTTAGGACTCTAAACCAAAGTGCTTGGTGGGAGACACCCCACCATGGTGACATTTTTTCCAAATTTACCTCTTGTTTATAGCTTTTTGAATTATTTTCTTTCTTGTGATACAATGATTAGCTTAGGTTTGGTTTGATGATTTTGAGTTGTATAAGTTAAATTACTTGTAGACTATGAAATTGTGCTTGTTTGAAGGATTTGGGGTTGGTATGTTGTTATGCTAAGGTTAGGAACATTAGTTTTGAAGAGAAAAGAAATTTCTGAAACAGGACATCTGTGCGTACGCACAAAACTGTGTCTTTCGCCATATGTGTGGACGCACAAGCCTGTGCGTCTGTACACACCTTGACATGCCTTCTGGTCGCAGCGCCAGCATAGCTTGTACGTGTGCACTGCCCCCTTTTCTCTAATCTATGCGTGCACACAGCTGCGTGCGTACGCACACGTTCCCTTTCATACTTCCTCTGTGCGGTCGCACAGACGTGTGCGTCCGAACACCAATTGTAAGTACCTTTGGTGGGAGCGAGGGAACAGCCTATGCGCATGAACAACCTCTCTCATTTTTAGCATCTGTGTGAGCGAATGGACCTGTGTGGGCATGCACACATGATTCTATCCCCAAGTTAAAAAAAAAACAAGTCCCTTTGTGCACCCACACGTCTTTGTGCAACCTCTTTGATCGCAGCGTTCGCACACTGTGTGCGATCGCACCCCTTCTAACTTTTTGTTTCCAGGCATCCTTACAACCCACTGTGCGGCCACACAAGCCGCGTTCTGCGCATTAATAGGGCAACCTACCCTGTTGAGAGGCATCCCCTCTCTTTTCCTATTTTCTTCATTGCTGCTCCCTCTAACTCTTCTCTGCCCAGCTCCGCCGGTCCTTACCGCAGGCCACCGCCGGCGACCACCATCTATCTCTCTTTTCTTTCTTTCTTTCTTTCTTTTCTCTTTTCTCTATTCACCACCGGTGAGTTTTCTCCTCCGGTGCTTTTTCCGGTGAACTCAACCACCGTGTTTTTGTAGTGGCTATAAGAGTGCCATTATTCCTCCCTCGTTCTTGTTCTCTTCAACCTCTGTACCTAAGGTTCTTGTTTTTCCTTTCATTTATGTTAATATTTTTGCAATTGTTTTCATCTCTTTTATGTTGCTTAGATTAAATTTTTTGGTTTCTTTGTTGTTTCTTTGTATTACAAAGTGTTGTTGCTTGATTATTGGGTTGGTTATGATCAAATTTGAGCTCAATTGTGATGAACTTGCACATTGCATACCACATGTACGATAAAATGCCTCAATGAACATTTTGTTTGATTCATATGACTTGGCCATCATATGCTTTCAATTTATCTTTTGTTATGCATATTGTATTAATTGTGCAACTTCAATTGTGAGTTTTGATGTTGATCAAATTGTTTTATCAATGCATTTCCTTCCTCGTATGCTTTGAGTTCAACCACCCATATTTTCAAAGATTTGTGTACCTAGTTAGTGGGTGACTTTAGTTGCAAATGCATTGTGTTAGTAGAATCTAAGTTTCATTGTTCATCTTGGAATTTAAATGGAGTAACCACTTTACAAATGTTCAACTTTTGGTGATGTCTTGATCAAACATCTTTTGGCTTCAAATTAAGAACATTGTATATGTGGTTACCCCTTGTTGAGGATGAACAATTGACAATTCCCTTTTGGTGCTTGCTTGGAGTTGTTTGCATTTCTTTGTTTTATATTTCCAACTTGAGCACTTAGTTGTGAAGCTTTGAACTTTGAGTTGCCTTAAGAGTGTGATTGTTGTTGTGTGCAGTCAGTGTGTGTGTTCCAACCGCGTGCACCATTGGAATACACACACCGCCACTTTTGTGAATCACACTATCTTCAAGCTTCCAACTAAGAATTTAGTTTTCTTGCCTTTATTAAGTGCTTCCTCATTGATATTAATTTTTTGTTGTCTTATGACCTTGAAATTTTCTATTTTTTTTTAGGATACGAAAGAAGTGTAAGAAACCGGTCACCTTACCGGTTGCGCAACCTACAACCCGCACATCAAGACCATATTTCATGGATCACCCAAGTGATAACCTGGACATCTTGGTCAATGGTGCACAGAATTATGATCACACTTCTCACAACATCGATACAACTAACCAGCAAGTACACTAGGTCGGCCAAGTAATAAAACCTTACGCGAGTAAGGGTCGACCCCACGGAGATTGCCGGCTTGAAGCAAGCTATGGTCATTTTGTAAATCTTAGTCAGGCGGATTCAATTGGTTTTGAGTTTTGATAATTGAAAGATAAATAAAACGCAAATTAAAATAAAGATACTTAGGTAATTCATTGGTGAAAATTTTAGATAAGCGTTTGGAGATGCTTTGTTGCTTCTGAACCTCTGCTTTCTTATTGTCTTCATCCAATCATGCGTGCTCCCTTCCATGGCAAGCTGTATGCTGCTGGATCACCGTTGTCAATGGCTACCATCCGTCCTCTCAGTAAAAATGGTCCAGCTACGGTTTCTGTACGACTAATCAACTATCAGATTTCTTGTCTCGGATGAAAAATACCAGGCACAGCTACCACATGACTAATCATCTCTCGGTTCTCACTTGTGTCTGAATGGGATCTCTCTATCCTTTTTCACACTATCACTGCGCCTAACAGTCGTGAGTTTGAAGCTCGTCACAGTCATTCCATCCTAGATCCTACTCGGAATACCACAGACAAGGTTTAGACTTTCCGGATCTCGGGAATGCTGCCAATTGGTTCTAGCCTATACCACAAAGGTTCTAATCTAACGGATTTGAATTCTCTGTTGTCAGGAGAGGTGAGTCAAATCCGTGGATCAGAGACCCAAGAGACTATACTCCAGCAGTCGTCCAATGACTACGTTGAACATCATGTAGACCGTTTGTGGTTGTCAGGCATGTGGATCTTGGCTAAGCGAGTAACAAAGAAAGTGGATAATGTCACGGGTTACCCTTTCATTCTGACTTAACTAAATTAAGTATGAGAGTATATCTTGGAGAAGAAGTAAGCGTGAATTGAAAGAGAAACAATAGTACTTGCATTAATTCATGAAGAAAAGCAGAGCTCTGCACCTTAATCTATGAGGTGTAGAAACTCCACCGTTGGAAAATACATAAGAGAAAAAGGTCTAGGCATGGCCAAATGGCCAGCCTCCCAAATGTGCAAAATGGCTTAACCTGATACGAGTACAATAGTAAAAAGTGCCATTTATACTAAACTAGTTACTAAGGATTACAGAAAATAAGTAACTAAGTGCAGATAGTGTAGAAATCCACTTTCGGTGCCCACTTGGTGTGTGCTTGGGCTGAACATTGAGTTTTACACGTGCATAGGTGATGAGCGGATAATTGATACGCATTTTGGCATTGTTTTTAGTATGTTTTAGTATGTTTTAGTTAGTTTTTATTATATTTTTATTAGTTTTTAGTTAAAATTCACTTTTCTGGACTTTACTATGAGTTTGTGGGTTTTTCTGTAATTTCAGGTATTTTCTGGCTGAAATTGAGGGACCTGAGCAAAAAATCTGATTCAGAGGCTGAAAAGGACTGTAGATGCTGTTGGATTCTGACCTCCCTGTACTCGAAGTGAATTTTCTGGAGCTACAGAAGACCAATTGGCGTGCTCTTAAATGCGTTGGAAAGTAGACATCCTGGGCTTTCCAGCAATGCATAATAGTCCATACTTTGCCCGAGATTTGATGTCCCAAACCGGCGTTCCAAATCAGCTCAAAACTGCCCAGCGTTAAACGCCGGAACTGGCACAAGAATGGGAGTTAAACGCCCAAACTGGCACAAAAGCTGGCGTTTAACTCCAAGAAAAGTCTCTACACATGAAAGCTTCAATGCTCAGCCCAAGCACACACCAAGTGGGCCCGGAAGTGGATTTTTATGTCATTTACTCATCTTTGTAAACCCTAGGCTACTAGTTCTCTACAAATAGGACCTTTTGCTATTGTATTTTCATCTTTGGATCTTTGATCATCTTTAGATCTTTGAATCTTTTGATCACGTTTTTGGGGCTGGCCTCACGGCCATGCCTAGACCTTGTTCTTATGTATTTTCAACGGTGGAGTTTCTACACACCATAGATTAAGGTGTGGAGCAAAGCTGTACCTCGAGTATCAATGCAATTACTATTGTTCTTCTACTCAATTCGGCTTATTATTGTTCTAAGATATCACTTGTTCCTCAACTTGATGAATGTGATGATCCGTGACACTCATCATCATTCTCACCTATGAACATGTGCCTGACAACCACCTCCGTTCTACCTTAGATTGAGTGTATATCTCTTGGATCCCTTAATCGGAATCTTCGTGGTATAAGCTAGAATTGATGGTGGCATTTAAGAGAATCCGGAAGGTCTAAACCTTTTCTGTGGTATTCTGAGTAGGATTCAATGATTGAATGACTGTGACGAGCTTCAAACTCTTGAAGGCTGGGCATTAGTAACAAACGCAAAAGAATCAACGGATTCTATTCCAACCTGATTGAGAACCGACAGATGATTAGCCGTGCTGTGACAGAGCGTGTTAAACATTTTCATTGAGAAGAGGGGACTGTAGCCACTGACAACGGTGATGCCCAACATACAGCTTGCCATGGAAAGGAGTAAGAAGGATTGGATGAAGACAGTAGGAAAGCAGAGAGACGGAAGGGACAAAGCATCTCCATTCGCTTATCTGAAATTCTCACCAATGAATTACATAAGTATCTCTATCTTTATTTTATGCTTTATTCATAAATCATCCATAACCATTTGAATCCGCCTGACTGAGATTTACAAGATGACCATAGCTTGCTTCATACCAACAATCTCCGTGGGATCGACCCTTACTCGCGTAAGGTTTATTACTTGGACGACCCAGTGCACTTGCTGGTTAGTTGTGCGAAGTTGTGATAAAGAGTTGAGATTGCAATTGAGCGTACCATGTTGATGGCGCCATTGATGATCACAATTTCGTGCACCAAGTTTTTGGCGCCGTTCCCGGGGATTGTTTGAGTTTGGACAACTAACGGTTCATCTTGTTGTTTAGATTAGGTATTTCTCTTCAGAATTCTTAAGAATGAATTCTAGTGTTTCAAGGTGATGTTCTTATCATCACCAAAGCTGATTGATTCTCATCAATTTAGCTCTTGAATGCAATGTCCTGCTGAAGCTTGGCTAGCCATGTCTAATTCCTTTAAATTAAAGCTTTAGACTAACATTGCATGATTCCTGGAATTCTCATTAAGAATTTTGATATCTTTATTTTCTTTTCCACTTAATTTTTGAAAAAATCCAAAAACATTACAAAGTCATAAAAACCAAAAATATTGTATGTTTCTTGTTGAGTCTAGTGTCTCATTTTAAGTTTGGTGTCAATTGCATGTTTCTATTATTCTTGCATTTTTCGAATTCATGCATGTGTCTTCACTAATCTTCAAGTTGTTCTTGATGATTTCCTTGCTCTGATCTTCAAATTCTCTTGACATGAGTGTTTTGTTGTTTCTCATATGCATTCTCATTTTATTAGTGTTAATAATATACAAACTTCTAAGTTTGGTGTCTTACATGCATTGTTTATTTGATCTTAGTCTCATTATCAAAAATCCAAAAAAATTTTTAATTTGTGTCTTTTCAAGTCAATAATACAGAGAATTGAAGATTCAGAACATACAGTAGAGGAATTACACAGAAAAAGCTGGGCGATCAAAACGCCCAATGAAGAAGGAAAACTGGCGTTTAAACGCCAGCCAGGGTACCTGGCTGGGCATTTAACGCCCAAAAGGGTAGTGTTTTGGGCGTTAAACGCCAAAATGGATACCATTCTGGGCGTTTAACGCCAGGATGGCACAAGAGGGAAGATTCAGTTTTTAATTCAAATTTTTTTCAAGTTTTCAAAATTTTTCAAAATCAAATCTTTTTCAAATCCTATCTTTTCAATCATATATTTTCAAAATCAATTTCTTTCTTTTTCAGAGATACTTGCTAACAATTAATGATTCGATTCAACATTTAAAGTATGTTGCCTTTTCTGTTGAGAAAGGTTTAATGCTTGAATCATATCTTTTCTTGTTAGCCAAGTCATTAATTTTAAAAATCAAATCTTTTAAATTGTTTTTCAAATCATATCTTTTCAATCATATCTTTTTAGAACCATAACTTTTAAATCATATCTTATTAATCACATCTTTTTCAAAATAGTTTTCAATCATATCTTTTTAATTTCTAATTTCAAAATCTTTATCAAAAATCACTTGATTTCTTTTCCACTCTTAGTTTTCAAAAATCAATTAGTATTTTTTCAAAATGTTTTTAAAATCTTTTCAATTTATTTTCGAAAATTTCTTCCCCTCTTCTCACATCCTTCTATTTATGGACTAACACTCCTCTTCAATGCACAATTTGAACTCTATCTTTCTTGATAAGTTCGAATTCTTCTACCTCTTCCTTCTATTTTTCTTTTCCTCTGACACCTCAAGGAATCTCTATACTGTGACATAGAGGGTTCCATATTTTCTTGTTCTCTTCTCTTTCATATGAGCAGGAGCAAAGACAAAAGCATTCTTGTTGAGGCTGACCCTGAACCTGAAAGAACCTTGAAGCGAAAGCTAAGAGAAGCTAAGGCACAACTCTCTGTAGAGGACCTAACAAAAATCTTCAAAGAAGAAGAACACATGGCAGCCGAAAATAACATTAATGCCAACAATGCAAGGAAGGTGCTGGGTGACTTTACTGCACCTACTCCCGACTTCTATGGGAGAAGCATCTCTATCCCTGCCATTAGAGCAATCAACTTTGAGCTTGAGCCTCAATTAGTTTCTCTAATGCAACAGAATTGCAAGTTCCATGGACTTCCATTGGAAGATCCTCATCAGTTTTTAGCTGAATTCTTGCAAATATGTGACACTGTCAAGACTAATGGGGTTGACCCTGAGGTCTACAGACTTATGCTATTCCCTTTTGCTGTAAGAGACAGAGCTAGGATATGGTTGGACTCACAACCTAAAGAAAGCCTGAACTCTTGGGAAAAGCTAGTCAATGCCTTCTTAGCAAAGTTCTTTCCACCTCAAAAATTGAGTAAGCTTAGAGTGGAAGTCCAAACCTTCAGACAGAAGGAAGGTGAATCCCTCTATGAAGCTTGGGAAAGATACAAACAATTCATCAGAAAGTGTCATTCTGACATGCTTTCTGAATGGAGCATCAGAGGTATCTTCTATGATGGTCTGTCTGAACTGTCCAAGATGTCATTGGATAGCTCTGCTGGAGGATCTCTTCATCTGAAGAAGACACCTGCAGAAGCTCAAGAACTAATTGAAATGGTTGCAAATAACCAATTCATGTACACTTCTGAAAGGAATCCTGTGAACAATGGGACAAATCAGAAGAAAGGAGTTCTTGAGATTGATACTCTGAATACCATATTGGCTCAGAACAAAATATTGACTCAGCAAGTCAATATAATTTCTCAAAGTCTGTCTGGATTGCAAGCTGCACCAGGCAGTACTAAGGACGCTTCATCTGAAGAAGAAGCTTATGATCCTGAGAACCCTTCAATGGAAGAGGTGAATTACATGGGAGAACCCTATGGAAACACCTATAATCCTTCATGGAGAAATCATCCAAATCTCTCATGGAAGGATCAACAGAGACCTCAACAAGGTTTCAACAACAATAATGGTGGAAGAAACAGGTTTAGCAATGGCAAGCCTTTTCCATCATCTTCTCAGCAACAGATAGAGAATTCTAAGCAGAGCCACTCTAACTTAGCAACCATGGTCTCTGATCTAATCAAAACCACTCAAAGTTTCATGACTGAAACAAGGTCCTCCATTAGAAACTTGGAGGCACAAGTGGGTCAGCTGAGTAAGAAAGTTACTGAACTCCCTCCTAGTACTCTTCCAAGCAATACAGAAGAGAATCCAAAAGGAGAGTGCAAGGTCATCAACATGACCGAATTTGGAGAGGAGGAAGAGGCAGTGATCGCCACTGAGGAGGACCTCAATAGACGTCCACTGGCCTCCAATGAGTTCCCTAATGAGGAACCATGGGAATCTGAGGCTCACACTGAGACCATAGAGATTCCATTGGATTTACTTCTGCCACTCATGAGCTCTGATGAGTATTCTTCCTCTGAAGAGGATGAAAATGTCACTGAAGAGCAAGTTGCCAAGTACCTTGGAGCAATCATGAAGCTAAATGACAAGTTATTTGGTAATGAGACTTGGGCGGATAAACCCCCTTTGCTCACCAAAGAACTGGATGACTTGACTAGGCAGAGATTACCTTAAAAGAGACAGGATCCTGGAAAGTTTTCAATACCTTGTTGATGCTACGATTTTAGGAAATTGCACGATCGGCAAAAATTCCTTCCGGCAAGTGCACCGGTTATCGTCAAGTAAAAACTCACAATAGAGTGAGGTCGAATCCCACAAGGATTGGTTGAGTGAGCAATTCGGATTAGAAGTGTGTTCTAGTTGAGCGGAATCAAGATTTAGATGAGAATTGCGGAATGTAAAATTGGCGAGAAATGTAAATGACAAGAAATTGAAATTGCGGAATCTTAAATTGCATGAATTAAAGAGCGAGAAGCTAAATTGCTGAAATTAAAAAGGGATCGGGGTGATTGCATGAATTTAATTGCAGAATGTAAAGAGAAAGTGGTAGATCAGAAATGGGGAATTCATTGGGTTTCAGGTGATATTGAGATCTCCGAATCAAAACATTTTTATCCCTTCCTCAACCAATGCATTCATTGAATTTTGCTTGGCAATCTTATATGATTGGATCCCAATCCCTTGGCTCACCAATTCTCTCTAAAAATAAACAAATTCCCAATCCCTTGGTTTAAATGTTCATAAGAAGAGATGATGCTCGATCACTGATTATACCACACAGTTTCATGAACCACAATTTGGTAGGATTACATGTCACAATATCCATCCAAACTCCAATCCAATTCACTGTGAGAAAGCTTCTCTAGCATGAATCCTCCATTCCTTTCCCAAGGTTCCGAAGGATTCCAATTATGGATAGTTTCTTTCCCAAGACAACTAACCAATGGAATTAGATCGAGAAGCTTTCTAACAAAATTCAAGAGAAAAGATTGAAGAAGAAGATAAAAACTATTATTGATTCATTGAATTACAATAGATCTCCCTAACCCAATGAAAGGGGTTTAGTGAGTCATAGCTCTGAATTCAATTACAAAAAGTATGAAAACTAGAAAAATGATCCAAAAGTTCCCCGATAAAGTTCTCTCAAACTTAGATTCTATCCTATTTATACACTTTCTAAATTGAGCTTCTGTTGTGTTTCTTGGGCTTTGAGGCCTTTTCCTGATTTCCTTTTGCCTTGGGTTTATGATCCATAATCCTGATGAGGCTGCTGATCCAATTCTGTAACATTTATTGAGCCAACTTAGTGATAATCAAGTACTGACACATGACTCAACAAATTGAAATTTCAGACTCATCAATTCTTCAGGCCCAATCCCATAAACCATGATATTCAATTGGGTTTCATACCAGAGTATGTTTAAGTTAATGTTTGTGCTCAAATGCTAACTTAAACTGCAATATCTTTGGTCCAGAAACCTTTTCAATTAGTGGCGTTTAAGTTGCAGTTTAAGCTTAAACTGCAACTTAAACGTTGGACACTCCTGGAGGTGATATGAGTCGAACACGTTTGAGCTTCAGTTTAAGGTTAAACTGAAACTTAAACGTGGAAATGGAAGAAGGCAACCCTGGAGTGTGGAATTGTCGAACACGTTTAAGCTTCAGTTTAAGGTTAAACTGAAGCTTAAACGTGGAAATGCAAAACGCAACCCTGGAGGAGAATGGTCGAACACGTTTAAGCTCCAGTTTAACGTTTAAGCTCCAGTTTAAGGTTAAACTGGAGCTTAAACGTGGAAATGGCTCCCTGGTGCTTTCAATTCTGGCGTTTAACTTCCAGTTTAAGGTTAAACTGGAGGTTAAATGCCACTTTCAGCCTTTCCTCAGCTTTCATGATTTTGGCATTTAAGCTCCAGTTTAAGCTTAAACTGGAGCTTAAACTCCACATGTGATATTCAAGCTTCCTTTATTGATTTTGTTGCTTCCTTGCCTAGCCTCTTCTTCCCTGAAATCATCCAAACAACTGCATCAAAGTCTTGCAAAATTTCATGAGAAATCTTTCATTCATAGCATTCAAGTAATATAACTAAAAACTCATGAAATTTGCATCAAAATCATACTGTTTGGATGGTTTATTGCTTTGTTATTCATTTAACCATTCTTGGTTACTTTAAGCTCAAGAAAATGCATAAAACAACTAAAACTAACAGAAAAATGCTAGTGAAACTAGCCTAAGATGCCTTGGCATCACTTGTACCATAGGCACCATGACCTTTAAGAAGGCTCTGTGTGACCTAGGGTCAAGCATAAACCTCATGCCTCTCTCTGTAATGGAGAAGCTAGGGATCTTTGAGGTACAAGCTGCAAGAATCTCACTAGAGATGGCAGACAATTCAAGAAAACAAGCTTATGGACTTGTAGAGGATGTTCTGGTAAAGATTGAAGACCATTACATCCCTGCTGATTTCATAGTCCTAGAGACTGGGAAGTGAATGGATGAATCCATCATCCTTGGCAGACCCTTCCTAGCCACAGCAAAGGCTGTGATTGATGTTGACAGAAGAGAGTCGATCATTCAAGTGAATAAAGAATCCTTTGTGTTTAAGGCTCAAGGATATCCCTCTATTACCATGGAGAGGAAGCATGAAGAGCTTCTCTCAAAACAGAGTCAAACAAAGCCCCCACAGTCAAACTCTAAGTTTGGTGTTGGGAGGCCACAACCAACTTCTAAGTTTGGTGTTGAACCCCCACATTCAAACTCTAAGTTTGGTGTTGGGAGATTCCAACATTGCTCTGAGCATCTGTGAGGCTCAGTGAGAGCCCACTGTCAAGCTACTGACATTAAAGAAGCGCTTGTTGGGAGGCAACCCAATGTTATATTTATCTATTTTCCGTTGTTATTTTATGTTTTCTGTAGGTTGATGATCATGGAAAGTCACAAAATCAATTGAAAAAGCAAAAATAGAATGAAAAACAGAAAGAAAAACAGCACACCCTGGAGGAAAACCTTGTTGGCGTTTAAACGCCAATAAGGGCAGCAAATGGGCGTTTAACGCCCAGTCTGGCACCATTATGGGCGTTTAACGCCAGAAAGGGGCCCCAGACTGGCGTTAAACGCCAGGAAAGGGCAAGAAGCTGGCGTTAAATGCCAGAAATGGGCACCAGCCCGGCGTTTAATGCCAGAATTGGCATAAAGAGCATTTTTGCTTGCCACTTGGTGCAGGGATGAATTTTCCTTGACACCTCAGGATCTGTGGACCCCACAGGATCCCCACCTACCCCACCACTCTCTCTCTTCTTCACCCATTCACCAATCACCTCAACACCTCTTCCCCAAAAAACCCCTCACCTATCAAATCCTACCATTTTCTTCACCACTCACATCCATCCTTCATAAAACCCCACCTACCCTACCATTCAAATTCAAACCACTTTCCCTCCCAAACCCACCCATACATGACCGAACCCTACCCCTCTCTCCACCCCTTTATAAACCCATCTTCACCACCTCATTTTCACACAACTTAAACACTACTTCTCCACTTGGCTGAACCATAAAGCCACCTCCATCTCCTCTATTTCTTCTTCTTCTACTCTCTTCTTTCTTCTTTTGCTCGAGGACGAGCAAACCTTCTAAGTTTGGTGTGGTAAAAGCATTGCTTTTTGTTTTTCCATAACCATTTATGGCACCTAAGGTCGGAGAAACCTCTAGAAAGAGGAAAGGGAAGGCAAAAGCCTCCTACTCCGAGTCATGGGAGATGGAGAGATTCATCTCAAGGGTACATCAAGACCACTTCTATGAAGTTGTGGCCATGAAGAAGGTGATCCCCGAGGTCCCTTTCAAACTCAAAAAGAGTGAATATCCGGAGATCCGACATGAGATCCGAAGAAGAGGTTGGGAAGTTCTTACCAACCCCATTCAACAAGTCAGAATCTTAATGGTTCAAGAGTTCTATGCCAATGCATGGATCACCAAGAACCATGATCAAAGTGTGAACCCGGATCCAAAGAATTGGCTTACAATGGTTCGAGGGAAATGCTTAGATTTTAGTCCGGAAAATGTAAGGTTGGCATTCAACTTGCCCATGATGCAAGGAGATGAACACCCTTACACTAGAAGGGTCAACTTTGATCAAAGGTTGGACCAAGTCCTCATAGACATTTGTGAAGAGGGCGCTCAATGGAAGAGAGATTCAAGAGGGAAGCCGATTCAACTGAGAAGGCATGACCTCAAGCCCGTGGCTAGGGGATGGTTAGAGTTTATCCAACGCTCAATCATTCCCGCTAGCAACCGGTCCGAAGTTACTATAGACCGGGCTATCATGATTCATAGCATCATGATTGGAGAAGAAGTAGAAGTTCATGAGGTTATATCCCAAGAACTTTATAAGGTGGCGGACAAGTCCTCTACCTTGGCAAGGTTAGCCTTCCCTCATCTCATTTGTCACCTCTATTATTCGGTTGGAGTTGACATAGAGGGAGACATCCTCATTGATGAGGACAAGCCCATCACTAAGAAAAGGATGAAGCAAACAAGAGACCTCACTCATCATGAAATCCCTGAGATGCCTCAAGGGATGCACTTTCCTCCACAAAACTATTGGGAGCAAATCAACACCTCCCTAGGAGAATTGAGTTCCAACATGGGACAACTAAGGGTGGAGCACCAAGAACATTCCATCCTCCTCCATGAAATTAGAGAAGATCAAAGAATCATGAGAGAGGAGCAACAAAGGCAAGGAAGAGACATTGAGGAGCTCAAGCACTCCATAAGATCTTCAAGAGGAAGAACAAGCCACCATCACTAAGGTGGACCCATTCCTTAATTTCCTTGTTCTTTATTTTCCTGTTTTTCGATTTTTCATGCTTATGTTTATCTATGTTTGTGTCTTATGATCATTAGTGTCTTAGTGTCTATGCCTTAAAGTTATGAATGTCCTATGAATCCATCACCTTTCCTAAATGAAAAATGTTCTTAATTGAAAAAGAGAAGAATTGCATGAATTTTAAATTTTATAACAGATTAATTATTTTGAAGTGGTGGCAATACTTTTGACTTCTGAATGTATGCTTGAATAGTGCATATGTCTTTTGAATTTGTTGTTCATGAATGTTGGCTCTTGAAAGAATGATGAAAAAGGAGACATGTTATTGAGGATCTAAAAAATCATAAAAATGATTCTTGAAGCAAGAAAAAGCAGTAAATAGCAAAAAAAACGAAAAGAAAAAGAAAAAAATAAAGTCATGATCCAAGGCAAAAAGAGTGTGCTTAAGAACCCTGGACACCTCTAATTGGGGACTCTAGCAAAGCTGAGTCGCAATCTGAAAAGGTTCACCCAATTATGTGTCTGTGGCATGTATGTATCCGGTGGTAATACTGGAAGACAGAGTGCTTTGGGCCACGGCCAAGACTCATAAAGTAGCTGTGTTCAAGAATCATCATACTTAACTAGGAGAATCAATAACACTATCTGGATTCTGAGTTTCCATAGAAGCCAATCATTCTGAATTTCAAAGGATAGAGTGAGATGCCAAAACTGTTCAGAGGCAAAAAGCTAAAAGCCCCGCTCATCTAATTAATACTGATCTTCGTAGATGTTTTTGGAATTCATTGCATATTCTCTTCTTTTTATCTTATTTGAATTTCAGTTGCTTGGGGACAAGCAACAATTTAAGTTTGGTGTTGTGATGAGTGGATAATTTATACGCTTTTTGGCATTGTTTTTAGTATGTTTTTAGTATGTTTTAGTTAGTTTTTATTATATTTTTATTAGTTTTTAGTTAAAATTCACTTTTCTGGACTTCACTATGAGTTTGTGTGTTTTTCTGTGATTTTAGGTATTTTCTGGCTGAAATTGAGGGACCTGAGCAAAAATCTGATTCAGAGGCTGAAAAGGACTGTAGATGCTGTTGGATTCTGACCTCCCTGCACTCGAAGTGGATTTTCTGGAGCTACAGAAGCCCAATTGGTGCGCTCTTAATTGCGTTGGAAAGTAGACATCCTGGGCTTTCCAGCAATTTATAATAGTTTATACTTTGCCCGAGATTTGATGGCCCAAACTGGCGTTCCAAATCAGCTCAAAACTGCCCAGCGTTAAACGCCGGAACTGGCACAAGAATGGGAGTTAAACGCCCAATCTGGCACAAAAGCTGGCGTTTAACTCCAAGAAAAGTCTCTACACATGAAAGCTTCAATGCTCAGCCCAAGCACACACCAAGTGGGCCTGGAAGTGGATTTTTATGTCATTTACTCATCTTTGTAAACCCTAGGCTACTAGTTCTCTACAAATAGGACCTTTTGCTATTGTATTTTCATCTTTGGATCTTTGATCATCTTTAGATCTTTGAATCTTTTGGTCACGTTTTTAGGGTCGGCCTCACGGCCATGCCTAGACCTTGTTCTTATGTATTTTCAACGGTGGAGTTTCTACACACCATAAATTAAGGTGTGGAGCTCTGCTGTACCTCGAGTATCAATGCAATTACTATTGTTCTTCTATTCAATTCGGCTTATTCTTGTTCTAAGATATCATTTGTTCCTCAACTTGATGAATGTGATGATCCGTGACATTCATCATCATTCTCACCTATGAACGTGTGCCTGACAACCACCTCCGTTCTACCTTAGATTGAGTGGATATCTCTTGGATCCCTTAATCGGAATTTTCGTGGTATAAGCTAGAATTGATGGCGGCATTCAAGAGAATCCGGAAGGTCTAAACCTTGTCTGTGGTATTCTGAGTAGGATTCAATGATTGAATGACTGTGACGAGCTTCAAACTCCTGAAGGCTGGGCATTAGTGACAGACGCAAAAGAATCAATGGATTCTATTCCAACCTGATTGAGAACCGACAGATGATTAGCCGTGCTGTGACAGAGCGCGTTAAACATTTTCACTGAGAGGACGGGACTGTAGCCACTGACAACGATGATGCCCAACATACAGCTTACCCTGGAAAGGAGTAAGAAGGATTGGATGAAGATAGTAGGAAAGCAGAGAGACGGAAGGGACAAAGCATCTCCATTCGCTTATCTGAAATTCTCACCAATGAATTACATAAGTATCTCTATCTTTATTTTATGCTTTATTCATAAATCATCCATAACCATTTGAATCTGCCTGACTGAGATTTACAAGATGACCATAGCTTGCTTCATACCAAAAATCTCCGTGGGATCGACCCTTACTCGCGTATGGTTTATTACTTGGATGACCCAGTGCACTTGCTGGTTAGTTGTGCGAAGTTGTGATAAAGAGTTGAGATTGCAATTGAGCGTACCATGTTGATGGCGCCATTGATGATCATAATTTCGTGCACCAATAGGACTTTTCTAGAGTTAAACGCCAGCTTGGATACCAGTTTGGGCGTTTAACTCCAGTTCTGGTGCCAATTCCGGCGTTTTACGCTAGAAAATGGTCTCTGGCTGGCGTTTAAAGCCAGTTTGGGCCATCAAATCTCGAGCAACGTATGTACTATTATACATTGCTGGAAAGCCCAAGATGTTAGCTTTCCAGCCAAATTGAAAACGCACGAATTGAACTTCTGTAGCTCCAAAAAAACGTGTTTGAGTGCAGGAAGGTCAGAATCCAACAGCATCTACAGTCCTTTCTCAGCCTCTGAATCAGATTTTTGCTCATGTCCCTTAATTTCAGCCAGAAAAAAACCTCAAATTACAGAAAAACACACAAACTCATAGCAAAGTCCAGAAATGTGATCTTTTCATAAAAACTAATAAAAATGTAATAAAAAGTAACTAAAACATACTAAAAACTACCTAAAAACAATGCCAAAAAGCGTATAAATTATCCGCTCATCACAACACCAAACTTAAATTGTTGCTTGTCCCCAAGCAACCAAAAACAAAATAGGATAAAAAGAAGAGAAAATACAATAAATTTCAAAATATCAATGAAGTTTAGTTCCAATTAGATGAGAGGGAGTAGTAGCTTTTTGCTTCTGAACAGTTTTGGCATCTCACTTTATCCTTTGAAATTCATAATGATTGGCATCCATAGGAACTCAGAATTCAGATAGTGTTATTGATTCTCCTAGTTTAGTATATCGATTCTTGAACACAACTACTTTATGAGTCTTGGCCGTGACCCTTAGCATTTTGTTTTCCAGTATTACTACTGGATACATAAATGCCGCGGACACATAACTGGATGAACCTTTTCAGATTGTTACTCAGCTTTGCTAGAGTCCCCAGTTAGAGGTGCCCAGAGTTCTTAAGCACACCCTTTTTGCTTTGGATCACGACTTTAATCACTCAGTCCCAAGCTTTTCACTTGGACCTACATAACACAAGCACATGGTTAGGGACAGCTTGAATTAGCCGCTTAAGCCAGGATTTTATTTCTTTGGGCCCTCCTATCCATTAATGCCCAAAGCCTTGGATCCTTTTTACGATTGCCTTTTAGTTTAAAGGGTTACTGGGTTTTTGCTCTTGCCTTTTGGTTTGAAGAGCTATTGGCTTTTTCTGCTTGCTTTTTCTTTTTCTTTCTTGTTCTTTATTTTTCGCCATTTTTTTGTCGCAAGCTTTGTGTTTTTCACTGCTTTTTCTTACTTCAAGAATCAATTTTATTATTTTTTAGATTATCAATAACATTTCTCTTTTTTTATTATTCTTTCAAAAGCCAACAATTTTAACATTCATACACTTCACTATCAAAAATATGCACTGTTCAAGCATTCATTCAGAAAACAAAAAGTATTGCCACCACATAAAAATAATTAAACTATTTTCAAGATAGAATTCGAAATCCATGTACTTCTTGTTCTTTTGCAAATAGAAACATTTTTCATTTAAGAAAGGTGAAAGATTCATAGAACATTCATAGCTTTAAGACATAGACTCTAAACACTAATGATCATGTAATAAAGACACAAACATAGACCAAACATAAAGCAGATGAAACGAAAAAATAGAAAAATAAGAACAAGGAAATTAAAGAATGGGTCCACCTTAGTGGCGGCGACTAGTTCTTCCTCTTGAAGATCCTATGGGGTGCTTTAGCTCCTCAATATCTCTTCCTTGCTTTGTTGCTCCTCTCTCATGGACTTTTGGTCCTCTCTGATTTCATGGAGGATAATGGAGTGCTCTTGGTGCTCTACTCTTAGTTGCTCCATGTTGAAACTCAATTCCCCTAAAGAGGTGTTGAGTTGCTCCCAATAGTTGTATGGAGGGAAATGCATCCCTTGAGGCATCTTAGGGATTTCTTGATGAGGGACTTCCTCATGCTCTTGTTGAGGTCCATGAGTAGGCTCTCTTGTTTGCTCCATCCTCTTTCTAGTGATGGGCTTTTGAGATGAATCTCTCCATCTCCCATGACTCAGAGTTGGAAGCAACTGCCTTTCCTTTCCTCTTCCTAGAGGTTTCTCTGGCCTTAGGTGCCATTAATGGTTATGTAAAAACAAAAAGCAGAGCATTTTTCACACCAAATTTAAAAGGTTTGCTCGTCCTCGAGCAAAAGAAGAAAGAAAGGATTAGAGGAATAAGAGATGGAGGTGATGGAGGTGTGTGAATGGTTCGGCCAAGGGGGGTTTTAGGTGGTTATGATGTGTGAAAATGAAGGAGTGATGAGGGGCTTATATATGAGTGGAGTGGAGATGGAATTCTTGTAATAGGGGTTGGGTTTGGGAGGGAGATGGTTTGAATTTGAATGGGTGGGGGTAAGTGGGTTGTATAAATGGTTTTGGGGTTGATAGGAGGGTTCATAATTTGGGAGGAAGGGTTCATAATAGGAAGGTGGTTCTTCTTGGTGGAAATATGGAGATGGTGTGTATTGGGGTGGTTCTTTAGGTTTTCGCTCATAATGGTCACAAGGATGTGGTAGAGAAGGTTGGTAATATGATGGAGGTGGATCATAGGAGGGTGTATGGTAGAATGGGGCTTGTGAGTATGGTGGTTGAGGACTATATTGAGGATATAGCTCATAGGCATATAGTGGTAGTTTTTGGTAGTCACAAGGAGGTTCACTGATGAGCGGATAATTTATACGCTTTTTGGCATTGTTTTTAGTATGTTTTTAGTATATTTTAGTTAGTTTTTATTACATTTTCATTAGTTTTTATTACATTTTCATTACTGTGACGAGCTTCAAACTCCTGAAGGCTGGGCGTTAGTGACAAACGCAAAAGAATCAATGGATTCTATTCCAACCTGATTGAGAACCGACAGATAATTAGCTGTGCTGTGACAGAGCATAGGAACGTTTTCACTGAGAGGATGGGAAGTAGCCATTGACAACGGTGACACCCTACATAGAGCTTGCCATAGAAGGGATTTTACGTGTGGAAAAGGATTTCAAGGAAGAGTTGAAGTTCAGAGGACAAAGCATCTCCAAAACTCCAACATATTTCTCATTACTGAACAACAAGTAACGCTTTGATTCTCTATTATTTTTCTAATAATTTTAAACACTTTGACTTCTTACAATTAAATCCAAATAATCTTACTGGCCTCCTGACTAAGATTAATAAAATAAATATAGTTTGCTTCAAACCAATAATCTCCGTGGGATCGACCCTTACTCACGTAAGGTATTACTTGGACGACCCAGTGCACTTGCTGGTTAGTGGTACGAGATCATAAGAAATTTTGATTTTGATATTGAGATTAAGATTTCGTGCACCAAGTTTTTGGCACCGTTGCCGGGGATTATTCGAGTTTGAACAACTAAAGGTTTATTTTATTTCTTAGATTAGGAATAATTTATTTTTATTGTTATAGAGTCATTAAATCTTGATAGGATAGTTTCTTTTCAAAAAAATTTTCTTTTCAAAATTTATTATTTTTCTTAATTAATTGCTAATTTTCGTGAGTTTAGTGTTTTATTCTAAGTTTGGTGTCAATTGCATATCTTATATTTTTCTTTAAAATTTTCGACTTGTGTTCCTTGTTCTTCATTGATCTTCAAGTTGTTCTTGTTTATTTTTCTTGTTTGATCTCAAGTTTTTCTTGTTTTGTGTCTTTTCTTGTTTTTCTTGTGCTTTTTCAAAACATTAACTTTCAAAAATTATACTTTTATCCATAAAAATAACACATCTTTAAAATACGTTACATTTTTAGCTCAGTTGGTTATAGCGGGGGTTTATGTTCTTAACAATTGGGCACTTTCTTTTTAAAATCCTTTTTCAAAAATAATTTTTCTTGATTTAATCTTGTGCCAAACTTTAAGTTTGGTGTTTTCTTGTTAATCTTTTCATAATTTTCGAAAATTTTATTAAAGTTTTCTAAAAATTTTAAGTTTGGTGTTCTTCCTTTTGTTCTTGGTGTTCTTGTGAATCTTCAAGGTGTTCTTGAGTTTTTCTTGTGTCTTGATCTTAAAATTTTTAAGTTTGGTGTTCCTTGGTGTTTTCCCTCCAAAATTTTCGAAAATAAGGAGCATTAGATCTAAAAATTTTAAGTCTTGTGTCTTTTATGTGTTTTTCTCTTTCATCATAAAATTCAAAATTCAAAAAAAAATATATATATATCTTTTCTAACTAATTTTAAAACTACATTTTCGAAATTTTTTACATAAAATTCAAATTTCAATTTCAAAATATTTCCAATTTCTTTTATTTATTTCGTTTTTTTATTTTATTTTATAAAAAATTTTTATTCAAAAAAAATAATAATATCAACATATAAATTATCCCTTGTATTCCATCATGGAAGCAAGTAGGAATGAACAGTCCAAGAGGACTCTGGGGTCATATGCTAACCCCACTACTGCTTCATATGGGAGTAGTATCTGTATACCCTCCATTGGAGTTAGTAGCTTTGAGTTGAATCCTCAGCTCATTATCATGGTGCAGCAAAACTGTCAGTATTCTGGTCTTCCACATGAAGAACCTACAGAGTTTTTGGCGTAATTTTTGCAAATTGCTGACACAATACATGATAAGGAAGTGGATCAGGATGTCTACAGATTATTACTGTTTCCATTTGCTGTAAAAGATCAAGCTAAGAGGTGGTTAAGTAACCAGCCTAAGAACAGCATAAAAACATGGAAGCAACTGTCAGAAAAATTCCTGAATCACTATTTCCCTCCAAAACGGATGACACAGCTAAGGCTAAGCATCCAAGGCTTCAAACAAGGAGATAATGAATCTCTTTATGATGCTTGGGAAAGATACAGAGAGATGCTAAGAAAATGCCCCTCTGAAATGTTTTCAGAATAGGTGCAATTAGACATCTTCTACTATGGGCATACAGAAAAAGCTCAGATTTCTCTAGACCACTCAGCTGGTGGATCTATACATATGACAAAAACAATTGAAGAAGCTCAAGAGCTTATTGATACAGTTGCCAGAAATCAACATCTGTACCTAAGCAGTGAATCTTCCATGAAAGAAGAAGCTAAAACAGTAACTGCTGAGCTCAGTCCGGTGGATCAGGCTAATGAATTCAATCAGCAATTAGACTTTCTAACTCAGCAGCTAGCCGAATTCAAGGAAATATTACAGGAAACAAGAATGGCTAACAGGAATATGGAAGAACAATTAAAGCAGACAGAAAAGCAACTGTCAAAACAAATAGCAGAAGAATGTCAAGCAGTTCAATTAAGAAGTGGGAAAACATTAAATACCTCACTTCAAAGCAGCAGGAAACCAAGAAATGAACAAATGGCTAATCAAAATCCCTCTGAGGACAGTCAGAGCCCAGAGAGGAATAAAGCTGGCGCTGAACGCCCAGACCATGCTCATTCCTGGCGTTCAACGCCAGAGACAAGCATGAATCCGGCGTTGAACGCCCAAAGGGAGCATGGTTCTGGCATTCAAACGCCAGTAACAAACAAGGAGGTGGCGTCTAACACCACTCCAGCTTCCACCCCTGGCATTCAAATACCAGTGGGGGATCAGTCACATACAAGTGCTGATAACAACCCTTCTAAAAAGGCTTCCCAACCCACTTCTATAGGTAATAAACCTGCAGCAACTAAGGTTGAGGAATACAAAGCCAAAATGCCTTATCCTCAAAAACTCCGCCAAGCAGAACAGGATAAGCAATTTGCCCGCTTTGCAGACTATCTCAGGACTCTTGAAATAAAGATTCCGTTTGCAGAAGCACTTGAGCAAATACCATCTTATGCTAAGTTCATGAAAGAGATCTTAAGTCACAAGAAGGATTGGAGGGAAACTGAAAAAGTTTACCTCACTGAAGAATGCAGTGCAGTCATTCTGAAAAGCTTACCTGAGAAGCTTAAAGATCCTGGGAGCTTTATGATACCATGCACATTAGAGGGCACTTGCACCAAGCAAGCTTTATGTGATCTTGGGGCAAGTATCAACCTAACACCTGCATCTACTATCAGAAAGCTTGGTTTAACTGAAGAAATCAAACCAACCAGGATATGTCTTCAACTTGCTGATGGCTCCATTAAATACCCATCAGGCGTGATTGAGGACATGATTGTCAAGGTTGGGCCATTTGCCTTTCCTACCGACTTTGTGGTGCTGGAAATGGAGGAGCACAAGAGTGCAACTCTTATTCTAGGAAGACCTTTCCTAGCAACTGGCCGAACCCTCATTGACGTCCAAAAAGGGGAAGTGACCTTGAGAGTCAATGAGGAGGAGTTCAAGTTAAATGTTGTCAAAGCCATGCAACATCCAAACACCCCAAATGACTGCATGAATGTTGATATTATTGACTCTCTAGTAAGAGAGGTCAATACGGCTGAGAGTCTCGAATCAGAGCTAGAGAACATCTTTAAAGACGTTCAGCCTGATCCGGAGGAGTCAGAGAGAATAGTAGAACCTCTGAAAATCCCTCAGGAAGAGGAGAAACCTCCTAAACCCGAGCTCAAACCATTACCACCTTCCCTAAAATATGCATTCCTGGGAGAAGGTGATACCTTTCCTGTAATCATAAGCTTTACCTTAGAGCCACAGGAAGAGGAAGCACTAATTCAAGTGCTAAGGACACACAAGACAGCTCTTGGGTGGTCCATCAGTGATCTTAAGGGCATTAGCCCAGCTAGATGCATGCACAAGATCTTACTGGAAGGTGACGCTAAGCCAGTGGTTCAACCACAAAGGCGGCTGAACCCAGCCATGAAGGAAGTAGTGCAGAAAGAGGTCACTAAGTTACTAGAGGCTGGGATTATTTATCCTATTTCTGACAGCCCCTGGGTGAGCTTTGTCCAAGTCGTCCCTAAGAAAGGTGGCATGACAGTGGTTCATAATGAAAAAAATGAACTGGTTCCTACAAGAACAGTTACTGGGTGGCGTATGTGTATTGATTACAGAATGCTCAATACAGCCACCAGAAAGGATCATTTTCCTTTACCATTCATAGACCAGATGCTAGAAAGACTAGCAGGTCATGAATACTACTGCTTCCTGGATGGATATTCAGGTTATAATCAAATTGCAGTAGATCCCCAGGATCAGGAGAAAACGGCATTCACATGCCCATCTGGAGTATTTGCATACAGAAGGATGCCATTTGGCCTGTGCAATGCACCTGTGGTGCACGAAATTGTGATCAATACTTTTCACAACTCAAATAATCCCCGGTAATGAATCCAAAAACTTGGTGTTCAATACCATGGCATAAACACAACTTCGCACAACTAACCAGCAAGTGCACTGGGTCGTCCAAGTAATAAACCTTACGCGAGTAAGGGTCGATCCCACGGAGATTGTTGGTATGAAGCAAGCTATGGTCACCTTGTAAATCTTAGTCAGGCAGACTCAAATGGGTATAGATGATGAATAAAACATAAAGGTAAAGATAGAGATACTTATGTAATTCATTGGTAGGAATTTCAGATAAGCGTATGAAGATGCTTGGTCCCTTCCGTCTCTCTGCTTTCCTACTGTCTTCATCCAATCCCTCTTACTCCTTTCCATGGCAAGCTTATGCAAGGGTTTCACCGTTGTCAGTGGCTATTGATGTGCGGAAAACGATCCGACACAAAACTCACCGGCAAGTGTACCGGGTCGCATCAAGTAATAATAACTCACATGAGTGAGGTCGATCCCACAGGGATTGAAGGATTGAGCAATTTTAGTTTAGTGGTTGGTTTAGTCAAGCGAATCAAGTGTTGGTTGAGTGATTTGTGTTTAACAGGAAGTAAATGACAGTAAATGTAAAGGGGGAAGGGCAAATTGCAGTAAATTAAAGAGCAGGAAAGTAAACTTGCAGAATCTTAAAGAACAAGAAAGTAAATGACTGAAACTTAAAGTGCAAGAAATGTAAATTGCAGTAACTTAAATGGCAAGAAATGTAAATTGCTTGAATATAAAAGGGGTTTGAGGACTGGGATTGCAGAATCTAATCAAAGAGAAAGTAAATTGCAACAATTAATTAAGTAGAAGATGAATTGGGCAGAAATGGAAATTAAAGTGCAGCAGAGGTTCACAGAAGAACCAAAAGTAAATTGGGATCTCAGGTCTCCAGAGACTAGGTAGTGATGCAAGTGCATATTTGCTATATTAGTTAGTTAGTTTAGTTGGTTTTAGCTTACTTTCACTCATTTTCTCTAAATAAACAAGTCCTTTTATGAGTTTTGTCTCCATGCATGAGAATACCAAGGAACATGTGATTCTAGCCAAATTCATGCAAATGATTTAAGGAATGCATATATGAATGAGTATGAATGAATCTCATGAAATTTATTGCATGAATTGGTAAGACTTTGAAGCTACTTCCCTTGTTGATGATAGGTGATGAAACAAGGAAGCATGGAAGCAAGAATGATGCAAGCTGGGCAAGAAGAAGTTGGCGTTGCCAACTTGGAGATAGTGGGCGTTGTTCATGGCAACGCCAGGCAGCCTTGCAAGAAGAAGTTGGCGTTGCCAACTTGGAGATAGTGGGCGTTGTTCATGGCAACGCCAGGCAGCCCTGGAGAAGCAAAGTTGGCGTTGCCAACTTGAAGAATAGGCTGCGTTGTTGAAGGTAACGCCAGGCAGCCTTGGAAGAGAAGTTGGCGTTGCCAACTTGGAGAAAGGAGTGAGTTATTATGGACAACGCACACAAGCAAGGAACTTGGGCCATGAAGGAGCTTCGAGGGCGTTGCCAACGCCAGGAACCATAGGCGTGATCCTAGGCAACGCCACACAAACAAGGAACTTTGCCCAGCCATGAAGCTCGAGCACGTTGCCAACGTGCTACTTCACTGGCGTTATCCAAGGCAACGCCAAGCACATGAATGAAGCTTTGAAGAGGAGCTCGAGGGCGTTGCCAACGCCAAGAACCATAGGCGTTATTCAAGGCAACGCCAAGCAACTTTGGCACCATAGGAAACAACCTCGAGCACGTTGTCAACGCCACTATCATTGGCGTGTTCCTTGGCAATGCCAGAAATAGTTGCTTGGCTAGGCACCAAGTCTTGGGTGCCAGCCAAGTTGCCAACGCCAGGATGTGCTGCCAGCCAAGTTGCCAACGCTGTGTATGGCCCAGTCCATCTAGACCTCAGCTTCCCAGGAAAGATCTTCAATCTTGAATTGAATAACAACACCTTTTGGCCTGGTTCGAATGTTCTTTGAGAGATCCTCTTATCATGCCATCTCTTTGCTCTCTCTTTGTATATTTTGGCATTTTCATATGCCTCCAATCTGAACTCCTCAAGTTCATTGAGTTGTAGCAACCTCTTCTCTCCTGCTGCTTGAGCATCTAAATTCAGAAGTTTGGTGGCCCAAAAGGCCTTATGTTCAAGCTCCACAGGGAGGTGGCATGCCTTTCCATACACCAGCTGAAATGGAGATTTTCCTATGGGTGTCTTGAAGGCTGTCCTATATGCCCAAAGTGCATCATCCAGCTTCCTAACCCAATCCTTTCTTGTTGTTCCCACAGTTTTCTCCAAGATCCTTTTTAGCTCTCTGTTGGCAAGTTCAGCTTGCCCATTGGTTTGTGGGTGATATGGTGTGGCCACTTTGTGAGTAACACCATATTTGTGGAGTAGAGAGTTTAGTTGCTTGTTGCAGAAGTGGCTTCCCCCATCACTTATGAGTCCTTTGGGCACTCCAAATCTAGTGAAGATGTTCTTCTTGAGGAATTGCAAGACCACGTTGGTATCACATGTGGTGGTGGCTATGGCTTCTACCCATTTGGAAACATACTCTACTGCTACCAAAATGTATTTGAATGTGTAAGATGGAGGGAAGGGTCCCATGAAATCTATTCCCCACAGATCAAAGAGTTCCACTTCCAAAATGAACTTTTGAGGCATCTCATTTTTCTTTGATAAACCCCCTGTTCTTTGACATTCATTGCATTGGCTCACAAACTCCCTAGCATCCTTGAAGATTGAAGGCCAGTAGAAACCACTTTGAAGGACCTTTGCAGCTGTTCTTTCAGCTCCAAAATGACCACCATAACTAGAGTTGTGACAATGCCAAAGTATGTCCTTCATCTCACCTTCTGACACACATCTTCTTATCATTCCATCTGGGCATCTTTTGAACAAGAATGGCTCATCCCAGAAGAAGAACTTAGCCTCATGCAGCAGCTTCTTGACTTGTTGTTTTGTGTACTCTTGTGGAATGATTCTTCCCGCCTTGTAGTTGGCCATGTCTGCAAACCAAGGGACATGTTGAATTTGCAAGAGGTGCTCATCTGGAAATTCTTCATTTATTGATGGAAGGTTGTCTTGGCATGCATCTTGTGGTACCCTTGATAAGTGATCAGCAACTTGATTTTCATTGCCCTTTCTATCTTTTATCTCAATGTCAAACTCTTGTAGGAGTAGCACCCATCTGATTAGCCTTGGTTTGGCATCCTGTTTTGACATAAGATACTTAAGAGCAGCATGGTCAGTATACACTAAGACTTTAGATCCAATCAAATATTGTCTAAACTTATCAAAAGCATATACCACAGCTAGTAGCTCTTTCTCTGTTGTGGTGTAGTTTTTTTGAGCTTCATTCAATACCTTACTTGCATAGTAGATAACATGAAGCTTCTTTTCCTTCCTCTGCCCCAACACTGCAGCTTCTTTACTCATGTTAAGAGTTGCACACTCTCTTCCTTGCTCCAGGGGCCACCAAAATAGTGCTTCACCCTATGTCCATTAGCTGTGAAGGTTTGTTTTGAGGCATCAGGTAGCAAAGCCTAGATCTCAATTGCCTTCCCAGATCCAAGTTCACAAAGCAATTGACAAGAAATTGAAGAAGAAGCAGTAAAGGAAATTGAAATTCAATTTAATTATGCAGAGAAGATTTAAAGAGATTTTGGAATGGAGGTTGAGACAGAAGTTCCTCAACTCTTCACACCCAAAACTCAAAACAAGGAAATTAAAAAGACCCAAGCAAGAACGAGGAAGAAGAGAGATCAATTCTCCTCCCTAATTCTCTGAAATCTCAGTGAAGTCACCAAGAGAATTTGCAGAATTCAAAGCTCCAAAGGAAGTATGAAATTCAAAAATCAAGTAAAAGGTAAATATCCAAAGTTCAAAAGTGAAAGTAAAGGTTCAAAGTAAAGCTCCTAATTACATCAAACTAACTCCTATTTATACACTTTCTATTCTTGGATCTTGGGATTTGGATGGGCTTTTGATTTGGTGAAGAATTGAATTGAATTGCATTTTTAATTAAATTTTTGGCCCAAAAATAATAGCTCCCAGGAGGCTGCCCTGCCCTTGCGGAGGGCAGTGCAGGATTTGGTGCGTGTTGGTGCTTGCTTGGTGCGGTCTTGGTGCACAAAACGCTGCCCTGCCCTCGCGGAGGGCAGGGCAGGAAAAATTGGTGCGCCAGAAATGTGCCACGGTGCGTGCTTGGTGCTGCCAGATTCAAGCTGTGATGCGCGCTGGTGCCGCCAGGATCGTGCCTTGGTGCGCAGAATGCTGCCCTGCCCTCGCGGAGGGCAGAGCAGAAAAACGTGGTGCTGCCAGGATCGTGTGTGGTGCGCGCTGGTGCTGCCAGGGTAGTGATTTGGTGCGCCAGACTCACTTCTTGGTGCGCCAGAGTTGTGCACCAACAAAATGCTGCCCTGCCCTCGCGGAGGGCAGGGCAGTGTTTCCAAAATGAAGTCCCGTGTTCGAATCCGGGCAGAAATACACGCTACATCATTTTGCTTGGTTTCTTGGCACAGTAATGGACCTTAGTTCCTAGCTTCCTCATGGTCCCGTGTTCAACTCTTGTGGCAAGCATTTGGAGACATTTTCCTTTGATTTTCTTCCTTGGTGAGCCCGATACTGCCCTTGTGGAGGGCAGGGCAACATTTTCTTCTTCTTGATTCCAAGGCACAAATTTGTGCTCTGCCCTTGTAGTGGGCAGGGCAGAGTTGCCTTCTTTGCTTAGTTCCCTTATGTTGCCCTCCTAGAGGGCAGTGTGCCCTTGTGGAGGGCAATGCTTGCCTCCCCCATTGCATGCGACACATTTTTCCTTCTTTTGACCACGCTTCCTTCTCCTTGGGTCACGCTTTCTTAGGCCACGCTTTTCTCTTTTATTCTTTTCTTCACCTACAATAAACCAAAACAACCACTCCAAGTATCACTAAATTCATAAGGCTTATAAATCAATTAAAATTCAATTAAAATTAGCTTAAACCTTATGATTTAACATTAATTTCATGGTGGTTGCTTGATTTAAAGAAGTTATGCATTTTCACTCCAAATCACTTACTTAGGATGCAAGAAAGTGCATAAATGCTAACAAAACAAGTGAAATTAGCTTGAAAAATGGGTATATGATGACTTGTCATCACAACACCAAACTTAAATCTTGCTTGTCCCCAAGCAAGCATCAAAACTAAGAGTAAATGACATGAATAAGAAAAGAACACATATCATTATTAGGCATATAGCAGAACTTGATTTATGGAGTCTTTATGCAGACAATGATAACTCAATTATTGTTGCTGTTACATAATATACATCTTTCCTCAAAAGCTTGCTAAACTTGCTGTTATAAGACTCACCTTTTTTATTTCCTCCCTTGCTAACTTTTCTATGCTTAACAAGCTTATTATTCTTTTGGAGGTTTGGTGTCAAATGTTGCAGTAATAGCCTTTGGCTTTATTTGTTTCTTTCTTTTACTCAATATCTCTCCACCACAGACACATGGCTCACTAATTCTTCCTAGGATCATTGATGCCCAGCATCTCTTTGGATAACTAAATGTTCTGTATCTAAGTTGCTCTTTATTGTGGATTTTCAATTGGCCATCCCAAATCAGTTGATCTAAGTGACCGGGTTTTAAAATACCCCTTAGAATTTACTCATCCAAGCATATCTTAGTACAAGAACACCACAGGCATATGTCCTAGGGTCCAAGCTATTGGTGTCCAACCTTTATTCTTTGTTTTTATTGCCATTTTGGCTTTTTCTTTCCCTTTTCTTTCTGTTTTTGTTACCAAGGGCTTTTTCATTATTGATAAGAGTCTTTACAACAGCAAGCTAACTCACACTTGAATGAGAATGATATTATGCAACAATTATTTCATGAGTTATGCATTTAATCAAACACATATACCACCACTAACTTTCATTCTTACTTATGCAACATTGGATATTTCACTTTTCAATTCAAACAAATCTCTTTTATTTAAGCATATGGGAAACAAAACAAAATTTAAAGCTAAGTGATGGATAACAAGCATTATGCAGATCGTTCATAATCAAACAATTCCACTTGCAACCAATTAAACACTTTAGCAAGATATATAATGGTTCCCATGTTCAAAACAATACACAATAGCAAGGATTAAGTTTAGATACAACCTTTGAAGTTGCAGACCTTTGATTCTTCCTTCTGTTGTGTTTTCTTTGAGTTAAGATGCATAATATCTTCAATTGTTGACTCATGTCCTGCATAATTCTCCAAGTTGCTTGTTTCTCAAGCCCTTAAGTGCATGGTTAGTATGCATAAATTGAGTGTGGCTCTTGGATTTATTTTGGTGTGGGAACACCAAACTTAATTGTTTGCCACTGTCTCAGATACAACAAGTTAACCATATGTGAAACCTTGTATTCTTGCTAAAGGTTATGGAATCTAAGCTAGAAAGCAATTAAACAGTTGAATAATGTGATTGGTTGCTTGGGGATAGCATCATGCAAGAAGTGAGAATGTGCTTTTAAATGAGATTTTTAGTGGAACACCAAACTTAGAATCTTTCATTCTCCCTTAAATTATTTTGGTGTGCAACACCAAACTTAGCTCCTTGCAATGCATACCAATTATTCAACATTTTTATTGCAAAAGCTATGAAAAGAAAAATACCTCAGGTTGGGTTGCCTCCCAACAAGCGCTCTTTTATTGTCACTAGCTTGACATCTTCTATTTTGCTAATCATGGAGGTTTTAAGTTCTGGACCTCCTTTTCCTTGTTCCATTGCCCTCCTAGGTACAGTTTTGCTCTATGACCATTTGCTATAAACCGACTCTTTGTTGCTTCATCTAGCAATTCAATACTCCCATAAGGGAAAACCTTAGTCACCAAATATGGACCAGTCCACTTAGACTTAAGCTTGCCAGGGAATATCTTGAGCCGTGAGTTATACAAGAGTACTTGTTGTCCAGGTTTGAATTCTTTCTTCAAAATCTTCCTGTCATGCCATCTCTTAGCTTTTTCCCTGTATATCTTGGTATTTTCATAGGCTTCTAGCCTAAACTCATCTAGCTCATTCAGCTGCAACAACCTTTTCTCTCCTGCTGCTTCAGAATCCAAATTTAGAAGTTTAGTGGCCCAAAAGGCTTTGTGCTCAAGCTCTACAGGGAGATGACAAGATTTGCCATATAACAGCTGAAATGGGGACTTCCCAATAGGAGTTTTGAAAGCTGTTCTATATGCCCACAGTGCATCTTCCAACTTCCTAGCCCAATCCTTTCTTGTGCTACCGACTATTTTTTCTAGGATCTTCTTCAGTTCCCTGTTTGCTAATTCTGCCTGCCCATTAGTTTGAGGGTGATATGGTGTGGCTACCTTATGAATAACTCCATATTTGTGGAGAAGTTTCTCCATTTGTTTGTTACAAAAATGACCACCACCATCACTGATGAGACCCTTGGGTACTCCATATCTAGTAAAGATGTGCTTCTTTAGGAATTGAAGGACAATTTGTGCATCACAGGTAGTTGTGGCTATGGCTTCCACCCATTTTGAAACATACTCTACTGCTACCAAGATATATCTAAATGAATAAGAAGGGGGAAAGGGTCCCATGAAATCAATGCCCCATAGATCAAACAATTCTACTTCCAAAATGAAGTTCTGTGGCATCTCGTTCCTTCTTGTTAGTCCTCCTGCTCTCTGGCATTCATTACATTGGTGGACAAACTCCCTAGCATCTTTGAAGATGGTTGGCCAATAAAAACCACTTTGTAATATCTTTGCTGCTGTTCTTTCTGGACCAAAGTGTCCACCATAAGCTGAGCCATGGCAATGCCATAATATATCTCTTATTTCACTTTCAGGAATACATCTCCTGATTATTCCATCAGAGCACCTTCTGAACAGATAGGGTTCATCCCACAAGAACTTCTTTGCTTCATTGATTAGTTTCTTCACTTGTTGCTTAGTGAATTCTTGAGGTATCTTTCTCCCTACTTTATAGTTTGCTATGTCAGCGAACCATGGTGTTTGTTGGATCAGCATAAGATGTTCATCTGGGAAGCTTTCATTCACAGGTAATGAGGTCTTTTGAATTGTTTCTGGTGGCAGCCTTGACAAATGATCAGCAACTAGATTTTCAGTGCCTTTCCTGTCCTTTACCTCAATGTCAAATTCTTGTAGGAGTAGAATCCACCTGATAAGTCTTGGTTTAGCATCCTGCTTTGACATCAAATACTTGAGAGCAGCATGGCCAGTATAAACCACAATTTTAGATCCTATCAAGTACGATCTAAACTTATCAAATGCATAGACTACAGCTAACAATTCCTTCTCTGTTGTAGTGTAATTTTTTTGAGCTTCATTCAATACTTTACTTGCATAATATATGACATGATGCAAATTTCCCTTCTTCTGTCCAAGTACAGCACCAATTGCAATATCACTTGCATCACACATGAGTTCAAACGATAAGTTCCAATCCGGGGGTGTGATAATTGGTGCTGTTGTGAGTTTATGTTTTAAAGTTTCAAAAGCATGCTGACAATTTTCATCAAAAACAAAAGGTTTATCAATCATTAAAAGGTTACTCAAAGGTTTGGCTATTTTAGAAAAATCTTTGATAAACCTTCTATAAAATCCTGCATGTCCCAAGAAACTTCTAACAGATTTCACATTAGTTGGTGGAGGGAGTTTTTCTATTATTTCCACTTTTGCCTTGTCAACCTCTATCCCTTTTCTTGAAACTTTATGGCCAAGAACAATCCCCTCAGGCACCATGAAATGGCACTTCTCCCAGTTCAAAACCAAATTAGTTTCTTGGCACCGTTTCAAGACAAGAGTTAGATGGTTTAGGCAAGTATTGAAATTATCACCAAAAACAGAGAAGTCATCCATGAAAACCTCTAAAAATTTTTCAACCATATCTGAGAAAATGGAGAGCATACACCTTTGAAAAGTAGCTGGGGCATTGCATAATCCGAATGGCATTCTTCTATAGGCAAAAACTCCAACTGGGCATGTGAACGAAGTCTTTTCTTGGTCTTTTGGATCTACCACTATCTGATTATACCCAGAGTAACCATCCAAGAAGCAATAATAAGCATGACCAGCCAACCTTTCAAGCATTTGATCAATGAAAAGAAGTGGGAAGTGATCTTTGCGTGTGGCATCATTCAACCTTCTATAATCAATACACATTCTCCACCCTGTCACAGTTCTGGTGGGAATGAGTTCACTCCTCTCATTAATAATGACTGTCATTCCTCCTTTCTTTGGTACCACTTGGACTGGGCTTATCCATGAGCTATCGGAAATAGGATATATGATTCCTGCATTCCATAATTTCATTACTTCCTTTTGGACGACTTCCTTCATTGCAGGATTTAGTCTTCTCTGGGGTTGAATTACTGCTTTGGAATTGTCCTCCAAAAGAATCTTATGCATGCATACTGTAGGGCTGATGCCTTTCAGGTCATCAATGGTCCATCCTAAGGCATCCTTGTGAGCTCTGAGAACATCAAGAAGCTCTCCTTCTTCTTTCTTTGTCAAGGACGAATTGATGATCATTGGGAAGCTCTCTGAAGTGCCAAGAAATGCATATTTGAGATGAGAAGGTAATGGCTTCAGTTCTTGCTTTGGCACCTCTTCTTTCTTGCTTGGTTCCACCTCTTTGTCTATGGAAGCCTCAGCTACATGTTCCTCTATTGTTTCTTGATTGTCTCTTTCTTGCTCATGCTGATCAATGTCTAATATTTCTTCCACCAGGCTCTCTATCATATCCACTCTCAAATGATCTTCTTGCTCAGGAGGATGTTGCATTGACTTAAAAACATTTATGATCATTTGCTCATTGTGTACTCTGAAAATAATTTCTCCTTTTTCCACATCTATAATGGCTCTTGCAGTTGCTAAAAATGGTCTTCCCAAGATGATTGAATTGTTCCCTTCCTCATCAGTGTCTAGGATTACAAAGTCCGTAGGGAAGATAAACTCTCCAACCTTTACTAACAAATTTTCCACAATTCCATTGGGTATTTTGATTGATCTGTTGGCCATGACTAGTGACATCTTGGTGGGTTTGAGATCTTCTATAGCAAGCTTCTTCATCATGGACAGAGACATTAAGTTGATACTAGCTCCAAGATCACAGAGAGCCTTGTCCAAGGATAGTTTGCCTATAGTGCATGACACTACAAAACTCCCTGGATCCTTAAGTTTTGGTGGGATTCCTTTTTGGAGCACGGCACTACATTCCTCACTAAGCATCACCGTTTCCTTCTCATTCCAATCTCTTTTCTTGTTGATGAGCTCTTTCAGGAACTTGGCATACAGAGGCATTTGCTCCAAAGCCTCTGCCAAAGGTATGTTGATTTCCAGCTTCTTGAAAGTCTCAAGGAATTTGTGGAAGTGCTGATCCTTTGTTTCTTTGTGAAATCTCTGTGGATAAGGCAGTGGTGGTGTTGAGCTCTTCTCCATTTGATGTTGTCTTGGATTTGGTTCTTCCATGATTTGCTTCCCTTTCTTCAAATTCTGTGGTCTGTTGCTTTCCTCTGTGAGGTTTTCTGGGACATTCTTGCTTAGCATGTCCTTGTTGATGGCTTCATCATTCTTTGTTGGCTCATTGTCATTGTTCTTGGTTGCTCCTTGGTTACCATCCAATAACACTTTTCCACTTCTTAGTTGCACGACCTTGCATTCCTCCTTTGGGTTTGGAATGGTGTCACTAGGCAGTGAGCTTGATGATTTTTCAACAGAAATTTGTTTTGAGATTTGCCCAATTTGCCTTTCTAAGTTCTTCATGGAAGCTTCTTGGTTCTTTGTTGTCAATTCTTGGTTCTTTATCATCTTTTCCATGAGCAGCTCTAGATTAGTGATCCTCTGGGATTCTTGTGAAATTGGTTGGTTTTGGGGTGTTGATGGATGATGATAGGTATTTTGATTTGTTGGGTGGTTATTGGGTGGATAATGGTTAGAGTTGGGGTAATTATTTTGTGGTTTTCTGTATGTATTTTGGTTAATGTTTGGCTGGGGGTTGTGGTTTGTGCTTTTCCAATTATTCTGACTTGTGTTTCTTTGCCATGGTTGTTGGTTTTGATTATGGTTGTCTCCCCATCTGAGGTTGGGATGGTTCTTCCAAGATGGATTGTAAGTATCCCCATAGACTTCATTTGTTCTAGGATTTTGGTTGTGCATGTATTGGACTTGCTCTTGCTATTGCTCCTCTTGAGTTTCTTCACTTTGCACCCAAGTGGTTGGTGGTTGGCTTGTGGTGCTCACTGCTGCCACTTGCAAGCCATCAATTCTTTTGGCCATTTGCTCAAACTGTTGTTGAATCTGCTGCTGCATCATCTTGTTCTGAGCTAGAATTGAATCCACTCCTTCTAACTCCATTACTCCTCTTCTCTGTGATGGTTGGCGTTGTCTTTGATGAGCAAAGAAATATTGGATGTTGGCCACCATATCAATGAGGTTTTGAGCTTCCTCTGTGGTTTTCATGAGTTGTAATGAGCCTCCGGCTGAGTGATCAAGTGCTTCTTGAGCCTTTAGAGTGAGTCCTTCATAGAAGTTTTGTAACTTATCCCATTCAGTAAAGATCTCTGGTGGACACTTTCTCAATAGAGCTTTATATCTTACCCATGCTTCATATAAATTCTCAGCCTCCATTTGAGTGAATGTCTGCACCTCTGTCTTCAATCTTAAGATTCTTTGAGGGGGATAAAATTTGGCAAGAAACTTGCTCACCAAGTCATCCCAAGTGTTGATGCTTTCCTTTGGGAACGTTTCTAGCCATTGAGTGGCTTTGTCTCTGAGAGAGAATGGAAAGAGCAACAACTTGTAACTGTCAGGGGGCACACCATTGGTTTTAACAGTGTCACAAATCCTCAAGAAGGTGGATAAGTGTTGATTTGGGTCCTCCAATGGTCCTCCTCCAAAGGAACAGTTGTTTTGAACCAAAGTGATGAGTCGTGGCTTTAATTCAAAGTTGTTTGCATTGACATTGGGGGGAAGAATGCTACTCCCACAATGTCTAGCATTTGCAAACGTATAGGAAGCCAGTACTCTTCTTTGGTGTTGGTTATTGTTGGCCCCTTCTCCTGGTTGATTGAGATCTCCTTCCATTTCTTGGAATTCCTCCTCAGATTCTTCCTCTCCAATAACGTTCTTTCCTCTTTCAGCTCTTCTTATTCTTCGAAGAGTTCTTTGGTCAATTTCAGAGAGGACAGGGGAAGATCTTCCTGTACCTGACATACAAACACACAACAATAAACACACAGACCCAGAAAATCAATAAAACTTCAATCTATTGCTAGAATGAGGTTTAGTTAGTTTAAGCAAAAATTCAAACAGTTAGTGTGTTAGAGAAACAGAAAAGAAAAAGTGCTTAATCTAGACCTCCACTTCACTTAATCATTGTCAATCTATTTCAATCCCCGGCAACGGCGCCAAAAACTTGATGTGCGGAAAACGATCCGACACAAAACTCACCGGCAAGTGTACCGGGTCGCATCAAGTAATAATAACTCACATGAGTGAGGTCGATCCCACAGGGATTGAAGGATTGAGCAATTTTAGTTTAGTGGTTGGTTTAGTCAAGCGAATCAAGTGTTGGTTGAGTGATTTGTGTTTAACAGGAAGTAAATGACAGTAAATGTAAAGGGGGAAGGGCAAATTGCAGTAAATTAAAGAGCAGGAAAGTAAACTTGCAGAATCTTAAAGAACAAGAAAGTAAATGACTGAAACTTAAAGTGCAAGAAATGTAAATTGCAGTAACTTAAATGGCAAAAAATGTAAATTGCTTGAATATAAAAGGGGTTTGAGGACTGGGATTGCAGAATCTAATCAAAGAGAAAGTAAATTGCAACAATTAATTAAGTAGAAGATGAATTGGGCAGAAATGGAAATTAAAGTGCAGCAGAGTTCACAGAAGAACCAAAAGTAAATGGGATCTCAGGTCTCCAGAGACTAGGTAGCAAAGCCTAGATCTCAATTGCCTTCCCAAATCCAAGTTCACAAAGCAATTGACAAGAAATTGAAGAAGAAGCAGTAAAGGAAATTGAAATTCAATTTAATTATGCAGAGAAGATTTAAAGAGATTTTGGAATGGAGGTTGAGACAGAAGTTCCTCAACTCTTCACACCCAAAACTCAAAACAAGGAAATTAAAAAGACCCAAGCAAGAACGAGGAAGAAGAGAGATCAATTCTCCTCCCTAATTCTCTGAAATCCCAGTGAAGTCACCAAGAGAATTTGCAGAATTCAAAGCTCCAAAGGAAGTATGAAATTCAAAAAATCAAGTAAAAGGTAAATATCCAAAGTTCAAAAGTGAAAGTAAAGGTTCAAAGTAAAGGTCCTAATTACATCAAACTAACTCCTATTTATACACTTTCTATTCTTGGATCTTGGGATTTGGATGGGCTTTTGATTTGGTGAAGAATTGAATTGAATTGGATTTTTAATTCAATTTTTGGCCCAAAAATAACAGCTCCCAGGAGGCTGCCCTGCCCTTGCGGAGGGCAGGGCAGGATTTGGTGCGTGTTGGTGCTTGCTTGGTGCGGTCTTGGTGCGCAAAACGCTGCCCTGCCCTCGCGGAAGGCAGGGCAGGAAAAATTGGTGCGCCAGAAATGTGCCACGGTGCGTGCTTGGTGCTGCCAGATTCAAGCTGTGATGCGCGCTGGTGCTGCCAGGATCGTGCCTTGGTGCGCAGAATACTGCCCTGCTCTCGCGGAGGGCAGGGCAGAAAGATGTGGTGCTGCCAGGATCGTGTGTGGTGCGCGCTGGTGCTGCCAGGGTAGTGATTTGGTGCGCCAGACTCACTTCTTGGTGCGCCAGAGTTGTGCACCAACAAAATGCTGCCCTGCCCTCGCGGAGGGCAGGGCAGTGTTTCCAAAATGAAGTCCCGTGTTCGAATCCGGGCAGAAACACACGCTACATCATTTTCCTTGGTTTCTTGGCACGGTAATGGACCTTAGTTCCTAGCTTCCTCATGGTCCCGTGTTCAACTCTTGTGGCAAGCATTTGGAGACATTTTCCTTTGATTTTCTTCCTTGGTGAGCCCGATACTGCCCTTGTGGAGGGCAGGGCAACATTTTCTTCTTCTTGATTCCAAGGCACAAATTTGTGCTCTGCCCTTGTAGTGGGCAGGGCAGAGTTGCCTTCTTTGCTTAGTTCCCTTATGTTGCCCTCCTAGAGGGCAGTGTGCCCTTGTGGAGGGCAATGCTTGCCTCCCCCATTGCATGCGACACATTTTTCCTTCTTTTGACCACGCTTCCTTCTCCTTGGGTCACGCTTTCTTAGGCCACGCTTTTCTCTTTTATTCTTTTCTTCACCTACAATAAACCAAAACAACCACTCCAAGTATCACTAAATTCATAAGGCTTATAAATCAATTAAAATTCAATTAAAATTAGCTTAAACCTTATGATTTAACATTAATTTCATGGTGGTTGCTTGATTTAAAGAAGTTATGCATTTTCACTCCAAATCACTTACTTAGGATGCAAGAAAGTGCATAAATGCTAACAAAACAAGTGAAATTAGCTTGAAAAATGGGTATATGATGACTTGTCATCAGCTACCTCCCATCCTCTCAGTGGAAATGTTCAACGCACCCTGTCACGGCACGGCTATCCATCTGTCGGTTCTCGATCAGGCCGGAATAGAATCCAGTGATTCTTTTGCGTCTGTCACTAACGCCCCGCCCTCAGGAGTTTGAAGCACGTCACAGTCATTCAATCATGGAATCCTACTCAGAATACCACAGACAAGGTTAGACCTTCCGGATTCTCTTGAATGCCGCCATCAGTTCTTGCCTATACCACGAAGACTCTGATCTCACGGAATGGCTGGCTCGTTTGTCAGGCGAGCGCTCGGTTGTCAGGCGATCAACCATGCATCGTGTATCAGGAATCCAAGAGATATTCACCCAATCTAAGGTAGAACGGAGGTGGTTGTCAGTCACACGTTCATAGGTGAGAATGATGATGAGTGTCACGGATCATCACATTCATCAAGTTGAAGAACAAGTGATATCTTGGAACAAGAACAAGCTGAATTGAATAGAAGAACAATAGTAATTGCATTAATACTCGAGGTACAGCAGAGCTCCACACCTTAATCTATGGTGTGTAGAAACTCCACCGTTGAAAATACATAAGAACAAGGTCTAGGCATGGCCGTGAGGCCAGCCTCCCCAAGTGATCAAAAGATCTAAGAATGAAAGATTCCAAAGATCAGAAGATGTAAAATACAATAGTAAAGGGTCCTACTTATAGGGAACTAGTAGCCTAAGGTTTACAAAGATGAGTAAATGACATAAAAATCCACTTCCGGGCCCACTTGGTGTGTGCTTGGGCTGAGCAATGAAGCATTTTTCGTGTAGAGACTCTTCTTGGAGTTAAACGCCAGCTTTTATGCCAGTTTGGGCGTTTAACTCCCATTTTGGTGCCAGTTCCGGCGTTTAACGCTGGAAATTCTAAAGGTGACTTTGAACGCCGGTTTGGGCCATCAAATCTTGGGCAAAGTATGGACTATCATATATTGCTGGAAAGCCCAGGATGTCTACTTTCCAACGCCATTGAGAGCGCGCCAATTAGGCTTCTGTAGCTCCAGAAAATCTACTTCGAGTGCAGGGAGGTCAGAATCCAACAGCATCTGCAGTCCTTTTCAGTCTCTGAATCAGATTTTTGCTCAGGTCCCTCAATTTCAGCCAGAAAATACCTGAAATCACAGAAAAACACACAAACTCATAGTAAAGTCCAGAAAAGTGTATTTTAGCTAAAAACTAATAAAAATATACTAAAAACTAACTAAATCCTACTAGAAACATACTAAAAACAATGCCAAAAAGCGTACAAATTATCCGCTCATCACAACACCAAACTTAAATTGTTGCTTGTCCTCAAGCAACTGAAAGTCAAATAAGATAAAAAGAGGAGAATATGCAATGAATTCCAAAAACATCTATGAAGATCAGTATTGATTAGATGAGCGGGGCTTTTAGCTTTTTGCCTCTGAATAGTTTTGGCATCTCACTCTATCCTTTGAAATTCAGAATGATTGGCTTCTTTAGGAACTCAGAATCCGGATAGTGTTATTGATTCTCCTAGCTAAGTATGATGATTCTTGAACACAGCTACTTATTGAGTCTTGGCTGTGGCCCAAAGCACTCTGTCTTCCAGTATTACCACCGGATACATACATGCCACAGACACATAATTGGGTGAACCTTTTCAGATTGTGACTCAGCTTTGCTAGAGTCCCCAATTAGAGGTGTCCAGGGTTCTTAAGCACACTCTTCTTGCCTTGGATCACAACTTTATTTCTTTTTTTCTTTCTTTTTCTCTTTCTCTTTTTTTTTTGTTTTTTTTTGTTTTTTTTTTTTGTATTCACTGCTTTTTCTTGCTTCAAGAATCATTTTTATGATTTTTCAGATCCTCAGTAACATGTCTCCTTTTTCATCATTCTTTCAAGAGCCAACATTCATGACCCACAAATTCAAAAGACACATGCACTGTTTAAGCATGCATTCAGAAAACAAAAGTGTTGCCACCACATCAAAATAATTAATCTGTTATAAAATTCAAAATTCATGCAATTCTTCTCTTTTTCAATTAAGAACATGGTTTATTTAAGAAAGGTGATGGATTCATAGGACATTCATAACTTTAAGGCATAAACACTAAGACACTAATGATCATAAGACACAAACATGGATAAACATAAGCATGAAAATTCGAAAAACAAGAAAATAAAGAACAAGGAGATTAAAGAACGGGTCCACCTTAGTGATGGCGGCTTGTTCTTCCTCTTGAAGGTCTTATGGAGTGCTTGAGCTCCTCAATGTCTCTTCCTTGTCTTCATTGCTCCTCTCTCATGATTCTTTGATCTTTTCTAATTTCATGGAGGAGGATGGAATGTTCTTGGTGCTCCACCCTTAGTTGTCCCATGTTGGAACTCAATTCTCCTAGGGAGGTGTTAATTTGCTCCCAATAGTCTTGTGGAGGAAAGTACATCCCTTGAGGCATCTCAGGAATCTTATGATGAGAGGGGTCTCTTGTTTGCTCCATCCTTTTCTTAGTAATGGGCTTGTCCTCATCAATGGGGATGTCTCCCTCTATGTCAACTCCTACTGAATAACAGAGGTGACAAATGAGATGAGGAAAGGCTAACCTTGCCAAGGTAGAGGACTTGTCCGCCACCTTATAGAGTTCTTGAGCTATAACCTCATGAACTTCCACTTCTTCTCCAATCATGATGCTATGGATCATGATGGCTCGGTCTAGAGTAACTTCGGACCGGTTGCTAGTGGGAATGATTGAGCGTTGGATAAACTCCAACCATCCTCTAGCCACAGGCTTGAGGTCATGCCTTCTCAGTTGAACCGGCTTCCCTCTTGAATCTCTCTTCCATTGGGCGCCCTCTTCACAAATGTCAGTGAGGACTTGGTCCAACCTTTGATCAAAGTTGACCCTTCTAGTGTAAGGATGTTCATCTCCTTGCATTATAGGCAAGTTGAATGCCAACCTTACATTTTCCGGACTAAAATCCCAGTATTTTCCCCGAACCATAGTAAGCCAATTCTTTGGATCCGGGTTCACACTTTGATCATGGTTCTTGGTGATCCATGCATTGGCATAGAACTCTTGAACCATTAAGATTCCGACTTGTTGAATGGGGTTGGTAAGAACTTCCCAACCTCTTCTTCGGATCTCATGTTGGATCTCCGGATATTCACTCTTTTTGAGTGAAAAAGGGACCTCGGGGATCACCTTCTTCAAGGCCACAACTTCATAGAAGTGGTCTTGATGCACCCTTGAGATGAATCTCTCCATCTCCCATGACTCGGAGGTGGAAGCTTTTGCCTTCCCTTTCCTCTTTCTAGAGGTTTCTCCGGCCTTGGATGCCATAAATGGTTATGGAAAAACAAAAAGCAATGCTTTTACCACACCAAACTTAAAAGGTTTGCTCGTCCTCGAACAAAAGAAGAAAGAAAAGAGTAGAAGAAGAAGAAATGAGGAAGAAGGGAATGGCTTTGTGTTCGGCCAAAGATGGGGAGAAGTGGTGTTTAGGTTGTGTGAAAATGAAGGAGTGAAGAAGGCTTTATATAGGAGAGGGGGGCTCATGGTTCGGTCATTTATGGGTGGGTTTGGGAGGGAAAGTGGTTTGAATTTCAAGGGTGAGGTAGGTGGGGTTTTATGAAGGATGGATGTGAGTGGTGAAGAGAAAGATGGGATTTGATAGGTGAAGGGTTTTTGAGGAAGAGGTGTTGAGGTGATTGGTGAATGGGTGAAGAAGAGAGAGAGTGGTGGGGTTGGTGGGGATCCTGTGGGGTCCACAGATCCTGAGGTGTCAAGGAAAAGTCATCCCTGCACCAAATGGCATACAAAATTGTGTTTTTAGCCAATTCTGGCGTTAAACGCCGGGCTGGTGCCCATTTCTGGCGTTTAACGCCAGTCTGGTGCCCCTTTCTGGCGTTAAACGCCCAGAATGGTGCCAGACTGAGCGTTAAACGCCCATCTGCTAGCCTTACTGGCGTTTAAACGCCAGTAGGTTCTTCCTGCAGGGTGTGCTGTTTTTCTTCCTGTTTTTCATTCTGTTTTTGCTTTTTCAATTGATTTTGTGACTTCTCATGATCATCAACCTACAGAAAACATAAAATAACAAAAGAAAAATATATAAAATATAACATTGGGTTGCCTCCCAACAAGCGCTTCTTTAATGTCAGTAGCTTGACAGTGGGCTCTCATGAAGCCTCACAAATGCTCAGAGCAATGTTGGAACCTCCCAACACCAAACTTAGAGTTTGAATGTGGGGGTTCAACACCAAACTTAGAAGTTGGTTGTGGCCTCCCAACACCAAACTTAGAGTTTGACTGTGGGGGCTCTGTTTGACTCTGATTTGAGAGAAGCTCTTCATGCTTCCTCTCCATGGTGACAGAGGGATATCCTTGAGCCTTAAACACAAAGAATTCTTCATTCACTTGAATGATCAGTTCACCTCCATCAACATCAATCACAGCCTTTGCTGTGGCTAGGAAGGGTCTGCCAAGGATGATAGATTCATCCATGCACTTCCCAGTCTCTAGGACTATGAAATTAGCAGGGATGTAATGGTCTTCAATCTTCACCAAAACATCCTCTACAAGTCCATAAGCTTATTTTCTTGAATTGTCTGCCATCTCTAGTGAGATTCTTGCAGCTTGCACCTCAAAGATCCCTAGCTTCTCCATTACAGAGAGAGGCATGAGGTTTACACTTGGCCCTAAGTCACACAGAGCCTTCTTGAAGGTCATGGTGCCTATGGTACAAGGTATTGAAAACTTCCCAGGGTCTTGTCTCTTTTGAGGTAATTTCTGCCTAGACAATTCATCCAGTTCCTTGGTGAGCAAAGGGGGTTCATCCTCCCAAGTCTCATTTCCAAATAACTTGTCATTTAGCTTCATGATTGCTCCAAGGTATTTAGCAACTTGCTCTTCAGTGACATATTCATCCTCTTCAAAGGAGGAATACTTATCAGAGCTCATGAAAGGCAGAAGCAAGTCCAATGGAATCTCTATGGTCTCATTTTGAGCCTCAGATTCCCATGATTCCTCATTAGGGAACTCAGTGGAGGCCAGTGGACGTCCATTGAGGTCTTCCTCGGTGGCGTTCACTGCCTCTCCTTCCTCTCCAAATTCGGCCATGTTGATGGCCTTGCACTCTCCTTTTGGATTTTCTTCTGTATTGCTTGGGAGAGTACTAGGAGGGAGTTCAGTAATTTTCTTGCTCAGCTGTCCCACTTGTGCCTCCAAATTCCTAATGGAGGACCTTGTTTCAGTCATGAAACTTTGAGTGGTTTTGATTAGATCAGAGACCATGGTTGCTAAGTCAGAGGGGTTCTGCTTAGAATTCTCTGTCTGTTGCTGAGAAGATGATGGAAAAGGCTTGCCATTGCTAAACCTGTTTCTTCCACCATTATTGTTGTTGAAACCTTGTTGAGGTCTCTGTTGATCCTTCATTGAGAAATTTGGATGATTTCTCCATGAAGAATTTTAGGTGTTTCCATAGGGTTCTCCTAGGTAATTCACCTCTTCCATTGAAGGGTTCTCAGGATCATAAGCTTCTTCTTCAGATGAAGCATCCTTAGTACTGCTTGGTGCATTCTGCATTCCAGACAGACTTTGAGAAATCAAATTGACTTGTTGAGTCAATATCTTATTCTGAGCCAGAATGGCATTCAGAGTATCAATCTCAAGAACTCCTTTCTTCTGATTAGTCCCATTGTTCACAGGATTCCTTTCAGAAGTGTACATGAATTGGTTATTTGCAACCATTTCAATTAGCTCTTGAGCTTCTGTAGGCGTCTTCTTCAGATGAAGATCCTCCAGCAGAGCTATCCAAGGACATCTTGGATAGTTCAGAGAGACCATCATAGAAAATACCTATGATGCTCCATTCAGAAAGCATGTCAGAAGGACATTTTCTGATCATTGTTTGTATCTTCCCAAGCTTCATAGAGGGATCTCCATCCTTCTGTCTGAAGGTTTGGACTTCCACTATAAGCTTACTCAATTTTTGAGGTGGAAAGAACTTTGCCAAGAAGGCATTGACTAGCTTTTCCCATGAGTCCAGGCTTTCTTTAGGTTGTGAGTCCAACCATGTCCTAGCTCTGTCTCTTACAGCAAAAGGGAATAGCATAAGTCTGTAGACCTCAGGGTCAACCCATTAGTCTTGACAGTGTCACAGATTTGCAAGAATTCAGCTAAGAACTGATGAGGATCTTCCAATGGAAGTCCATGGAACTTGCAATTCTGTTGCATTAGAGAAACTAATTGAGGCTTAAGCTCAAAGTTGTTTGCTCCAATGGCAGGGATAGAGATGCTTCTCCCATAGAAGTCGGGAGTAGGTGCAGTAAAGTCACCCAGCACCTTCCTTGCATTGTTGCATTGTTGTGTTTCGGCTGCCATGGGTTCTTCTTGTTTAAAGATTTCTGTTAGGTCCTCTACAGAGAGTTGTGCCTTAACTTCTCTTAGCTTTCGCTTCAAGGTCCTTTCAGGTTCAGGGTCAGCTTCAACAAGAATGCCTTTGTCCTTGCTCCTGCTCATATGAAAGAGAAGAGAACAAGAAAATGTGGAATCCTCTATGTCACAGTATAGAGATTCCTTGAGGTGTCAGAGAAGAAGAAAATTAGAAGGAAGAGGTAGAAGAATTCGAACTTAATCAGATAGAGTTCGAATTGTGCATTGAGAAGGAGTGGTACTCCATAAATAGAAGGATGTGAGAAGAGAGGAATAAATTTTCGAAAATTAATTAAAAAGATTTTAAAAACATTTTGAAAAACTTTAATTTGATTTTCAAAAAACAAGAGTGAGAAAGAGATCAAGTAATTTTTGAAAAAGATTTGAAATTAGAAATTAAAAAGATATGATTGAAAACTATTTTGAAAAAGATGTGATTAAAAAGATATGATTGAAAAAGTTATGGTTTTAAAAAGATATGATTGAAAAACAATTTTAAAAAGATTTGATTTTAAAAATTAATGACTTGCCTAACAAGAAAAGATATGATTCAAACATTAAACCTTCCTCAACAGAAAAGGCAACATACTAAAAGTGTTCAATCAAATCATTAATTGTTAGCAGTATCTTTGAAAAAGGAAAGAAATTGATTTTGAAAACATTTGATGGAAAAGATATGATTTGAAAAAGATTTGATTTTGAAAAACTTTGAAAACTTAAAAAAAATTGATTTTGAAAGCAAAATCCTCCCCCTTGTGCCATCCTGGCATTTAACGCCCAATGCACTACCTTTTTGGGCGTTAAACGCCCAACCAGGCACCCTGGCTGGCGTTTAAACGCCAGTCTGTCCTTCTTCACTGGGCGTTTTGAATGCCCAGCTTTTTCTGTGTAATTCCTCTGCTGCATGTTCTGAATCTTCAGTTCCCTGTACTATTGACTTGAAAATAGAACCAAGATCAATAAACAATGCATGCAAACACCAAACTTAAATTTAGACCTAGACTTAAACAAGAAACATAAAATATTTTGGTTTTTATGATTTTAAATTTTTTTTGGATTTTTCAAAATATATGGAAATAGAAAATAAAGGGTTCAGAATTCTTAATTGGATTCCAGGAATCATTGCATGCTAGTCTAAGACTCCGGTCCAGGAATTAGACATGGCTTCACAGCCAGCCAAGCTTCAAGAAAGCTTCGGTCAAAAACACTAGACATGGCCAACGGCCAGCCAAGCCTTAGCAGATCATTGCTCCAACAGCAAGATTGATAGAATCAACAAGCTCTGTGATGATAAGTTGAAACCTCGGTCCAATAAGATTAGACATGGCTTCTCAGCCAGCCAGACTTCAACAGATCATCATGAAACTCTAGAACTCATTCTTAAGAATTCTAAAAAAATACCTAATCTAAGCAAAGATGAACCGTCAGTTGTCCATACACGAAACAATCCCCGGCAACGGCGCCAAAACTTGGTGCACGAAATTGTGATCAATACTTTTCACAACTCAATAATCCCCGGTAATGAATCCAAAAACTTGGTGTTCAATACCATGGCATAACACAACTTCGCACAACTAACCAGCAAGTGCACTGGGTCGTCCAGTAATAAACCTTACGCGAGTAAGGGTCGATCCCACGGAGATGTTGGTTGAAGCAAGCTATGTCACCTTGTAAATCTAGTCAGGCAGACTCAAATGGGTATAGATGATGAATAAAACATAAAGGTAAAGATAGAGATAACTTATGTAATTCATTGGTAGGAATTTCAGATAAGCGTATGAGATGCTTGGTCCCTTCCTCTCTCTGCTTTCCTACTGTCTTCATCCAATCCTTCTACTCCTTTCCATGGCAAGCTTATGCAGGGTTTCACGTTGTCAGTGGCTACCTCCCATCCTCTCAGTGGAAATGTTCAACGCACCTGTCATGGCACGGCTATCCATCTGTCAGTTCTCGATCAGGCCGGAATAGAATCCAGTGATTCTTTGCGTCTGTCACTAACGCCCCGCCCTCAGGAGTTTGAAGCACGTCACAGTCATTCAATCATAGAATCCTACTCAGAATACCACAGACAAGGTTAGACCTTCCGGATTCTCTTGAATGCCGCCATCAGTTCTTGCCTATACCACGAAGACTCTGATCTCACGGAATGGCTGGCTCGTTTGTCAGGCGAGCGCTCGGTTGTCAGGCGATCAACCATGCATCGTGTATCAGGAATCCAAGATATTCACCCATCTAAGGTAGAACGGAGGTGGTTGTCAGTCACACGTTCATAGGTGAGAATGATGATGAGTGTCACGGATCATCACATTCATCAAGTTTGAAGAACAAGTGATATCTTGGAACAAACAAGCTGAATTGAATAGAAGACAATAGTAATTGCATTAATCTCGAGGTACAGCAGAGCTCCACACTTAATCTATGGTGTGTAGAAACTCCACCGTT